>NW_027269815.1:113519-342919 GCF_030848805.1 Temnothorax longispinosus | reverse complement strand
GTATTAGAAGAATTTTAAGACTAGTTGGAAGTTGCGCAGAATTTTTGGGAATTTTTTATAAATTTTTTTGTGAGGCAGTAGTAATATTTGACTCACAAAAGTGTAGTTAAAAACGCGTTTCAGACAATTCTGAATCGATTTAGATATACTTTTTTACTAAAGCATGATGAAGATCTCGGCATAGCACACGACAATTGCGATGAATAGTGTGGGAAAGGCGAAAAAAATAGATTTATGAGAAAGTTTAATTCAATAAGTACATTTGTTTAAGAACATATTATTTATAATTTTATTATTTTGTGCTCAGTATAATCATTCAAAAATGAGTAATCTTTAACAATTAATTTATAATTTTTGGTATGACTTGGTATGACGCAGTGGATCTAAATAATTAAGAAAGAGGGATGTCAAGCGGATTCTAAATTACGATTTTTGAACATAAAAGTGGCTATAACTCGGAAACGGCTCATTTCCGGACCTATGTTTGTATGAACTTTTTTGCTTGTTTTTGGGTCCCGAATCACCTCCCGAAGTGGAGTAGGCAATTTTTCGGACACCCTGTATATATATATATATATATATATAATATTTTATTAATAAAGTATTAAAATTGTTAACAGTGTTAATTAAATGAATAATAAATATGTAAATAAAATGGGCAATAAATTAATTTGATAAATTATTATTTAAATAAAAATGTATAAAAAGTGAAATTAAGGGATTAAGGAATAAAACATTAAATTAAATAATTTAATATTAAATTAATAAATTTTAAAATAATAATTAAAGAAATGTATTCCAGGAAAAGAAAACAACAAAGATGTGTATTAAAATATTTTATTGTTAGTAAATTTTACTAATTTCCTTCTTCTATTTTTTTTCTATTGCTTTCACATATCTGCCGATTAATTGCACGAACTCGGATATATGTTCGTGTTCGAACGAGGCACAAAATAACATCGCGTGGTAGTTGAATTGGTTGTATTTTGTCATGTATAATATCAGCCAATTTATTAAATATTAATTGATCTTTTCGAAGATTTGATCCGTGATATTTTTCGAATTCGATATTCATTATTCGCGCAGTTGCTATCATATCTTCTGAGGGTTACATACATTTACCGCGAGAAATAAATTGTATCCAATTTCCGTTGTTTATAGTCGGCATTTCTCGAGTTTCGACTCCTAACTGAGGGTATTTAGTCTTAAATCTGTAGGTTACATACCCAGCCACATATTTTAAGCCCTCGTCTTCAATAATGTCCGTGATATTCATGTCATCTAGAGACGCAAGAAGTTGTTTTTCTTCGACAGTTGCATGGTACGTAGATAAATCGCATATGGCTATATCATTATTACTAGAGTAATATTCGTCACGCAGTACATGATTATTATTAAAATTTATATTTGTCGCGCAGTATATTATTATTAACGTTATATATGTCACGCAATACATGATTATTATTATTATCATTAGATATGTCACGCATTACATTATTATTATTAATGTTATATTCACACGGTTCTTCTTCTTTGTTGTGGGGTTCACCTGGCAACACATAGGGTGTCAGCATTTCGCTCAGCATATGGCATGAGTCGCTACTTACAAGCGGAGAAACAGGATCTGACATAATATTACAAGAACCTATGTTGCAAAATAGTGTTACGTACGGAAATTTTATATTTCCGACGACGCACGTTAAAAGTTTTGAACGCTTAGACGACGCACGCCAGGCTCGGAATTCCGAGGAAACGGCCGGGTTAGTGTAAATGTTTAGATTATCTTATCGGAGTCCGTTGAAGGGCTGGGGGCCAGATGGGCCCAAAACTACGCTTCTAGAATGTTCTAGAAGCTTCTAGAATACCTCCCCCCTTAGGACGCGTAGGAAAAAGGCGGGAATCTCGCGCGGGAGATTCCGGTCTTTTTCGGGTATAAATAGGGCGGAAAAACGCCGCGGAAAGCAGATAAGTTTTAACTTCGGTCTTGACTAGACGTAATTCTCAGACTCTCTCCTAACCTTATTCGATTTCCTACGTTCCGCTATACGCTAAGTTCGAGCATTCGCGCTCAATTCTGGGACTTAGTCCCTACACTCTCATACCTTATAAGACCGCGCTTCACGCACAAGTTGTATTGAGATTTATAGAATAAAGGTAAGATAAGTTTAAAAGGGAACAAGTGTAAAAATCTGGAATCTCATTTCGTAATTTTAATCAATAAATCGATCACTTCTAAGATTCGACTCGCAGTTGTCGCTGACAAAGCGTGGCGATCTGTGCTGGGGCGCTGACGAAGAGTGTGGCGATCCAGTACTTTCGCTGCCGAAAGCGTGGCGATTACGGGGTTGATTCTTGGGGGTCGTAATAATCACTGTCACTTCTGGGATTCCGACTCGCAGTTTCCGCTGACAAAGCGTGGCGATCTGTGCTGGGGCGCTGACGAAGAGTGTGGCGATCCAGTACTTTCGCTGCCGAAAGCGTGGCGATAACGGAGTTGGTTCTCAGAAAAAGATAACAATTTCGACAAATTCCCGAAAGTGAATTTGACCTTTACGCTGACGATCTGAGCGCTGACGAAGAGTGTGGCGAGCAGAAGGTGTGGCGGATTGGTTTTGAGCGCTGCCGAAGAGTGTGGCGAGCTTAAAATTCATTTTCGTGAACGCGGCTGAATGACGAAGAAAGGAGGTAGGCGCGTTCGTATTAAACGAATCAGATTCCAGATCAAGCAAGCAGTCATTTCTAATCAAGATCCTCTCCCCTTCCTCCAACAATTGCAACAACTAGAAAACGCACCCTCCTTTAAACCTATTCCTGTCGATTTCGACGTTGATTATCCTAATTATAACCAAATAAATAAAGCTGATCCTCGATACCATACGTATAAACTCAGATATCTTTTCGGTCCCGAATAATAAATATAATAATAATATCCTCCACACGACTTGTCCAAATCCCTGGTAAATTGCTTAATGCATTGACCAAAAAACGGACGAACTATAACAGTCAGAACGTGACAATAGATTTTTCGACTGCTTCCCTAAGATGTATTTTCTTAATCGATATTTAAAATCTAAAGCAGTTGGCTGGTCATAAGCGCCGCCAGTGGCCCTTATAAACAAAAAAAGTTCTCTAATATGTACATCTTGGTTTAATCGCCTGGTTAATATGTATTCAAAATTGAACTTAAAATTGGAGCATAAATTGGTGACATAAGGTAACAACTCCTGCAAAGAATTATTAGTAACAATGATTCCTTTTTGGAAGGAAATCAAGGTTTTATGCTTTCCAATTTTAATTTCATGCATAAGTTTATTCATTTCGCATAAAATATTATTTTGTTTCTGTAGATTCACACCATATGCGTTTTTACCTTCGTGTTTTCGGAATTTTGAACTCGCGTTAAAAATGTCGAACCAATCGTTAAATAAACGAATTACTCGCGCCGTTTCCGCCCAGTCAAAATTATTTAGATATCCTTTTTGTCCGTACCACTCAGTGGAAGAAACTGTTGTTTCAGATAATAATTGTGCGGCAGGACGCACTTTTTGTCGCTTGGATCCCTGAACGTCGAGGTGATATTGACTAATGTTATGAGATATCTTCATATCTCTCGAATTAATAGACAAAATTCGCTCAATACATTTTTTATCCACCCGATGTTTCCCCACACTAAATTCATTATCAAGGAAATGATTTTGCGCCAATTTCAACAAATGTGGCATATCTGCAAATACATAAATCTTATAATTTTCGTTTATAGGATGCTGAAAATAACATTTCTTTGGTGCTATTCCTATGCCAAGGTCCAACCACAGTGCCATGTTTGTCGGGCCCATGTCGCATGTCATTGCAACAACCGTATAACCTACATTGTACAATCGCGAAATAATGTGCAAAATGTTATTTTTAGTCATAGGTGTGTCATAATTATAGTATACAGGTTGTTTCCAATTTTCAAACAAACTGCGGACCATGACGCACTGGCATGTTTTATGTGGACCTACAACTTGCTGTTTTTTTCTATCAATAGCTACTTTATTGGATAAGTACACCTCATCAAATGTCAATATAACCAATGTTTCAAAATCTGGCATGCTTTTACTTTTGAACCGCATGCAACCGAGTATAGCATTTAAAACACCTGGCTCTACATTAATGTCGGTTGCCCACCTTCGAAGCGTTTGTAGTGATGGTAGCGGTATTTTCATAACGTTTCTGAGGTACCGGTATGCTTTTGGACTGACGCATCTCAATGACATAGCACTGGCTATATCTTCCGAAGACCAATTTACATATTTCTGAGAAGGATTCAAAAGTATCCGAATTTGTCCTGGCGTGAATACCCTTTTCAAAACATCGTACATCTTCGTTTCGTATTTATTGTCGGCTTCAAATGACTGATTTCGCTTGAACTGCTGCATTTTCTTCTTCATTGCAGCGAAATTAATTTTTTTTTCTTTTTATAAATATTGAATTTCTTTTTCAAGACTGCCAATTCCTATTGCAGTTTTTGTCTGAAAATAAGAAATAAAATGCGAACAATCTATTATAGCGTATCTATATATAAAGAAAGGTACTTTCTTCATTTGAACTCGCCGCGCTACAGTAGTTGATGGTAGTAGGCCGAAGTCGGTAACACTGACCAAGAGAGATAGATAGAGAAAGAGATAGAAAATGATAAGCACGTGTGCGTATCTTGCAAAATCATTGAGATAGAAAGATTGTTTGAATAAAACTTTAATTGGAGAAAGAAACTTTAATTGTCGTTTCTCTTGTTACAGGTAAGATTGTAAATATTGTACATAAATTGTTAAAACATAGTAAATAAAATTTAAATCTCTTGTTACAGAGCAACACATTGGTTTTTTTCTTGGAAAATCCTCAATAATAGAAATCATTTTACAAAACGACAATTTCAGTCAAGTAAAATAATGGATAAATTACAATTTGAATTTACAATAGTCGGTTCTCCAAAAGATGAGAAGTCGGCTACGATAGCCATAACCTCAATTAGAACAGAAGACGGATTGACGTATGTCTTACAAGGAGACCATGGATACATAGCCAACCATATAGAATTAATGAAAACAGAGAATTATTTGAAAGCAAAGAATAGTTAAAAAAAAAGACATCAGTCAAGAAAAGTGTGGATCTCTATAACAGAAGAGTTGAAAAAAATTTATATAGATGAGGATGGTAATATACAGTTTGCTATGGCACGCCGTTTTACTTTTTAATGGCATCAATAATATTCTACACAATATAAAAGTTTCCAAAAATAATTGTTCTAAGAAAAATAGCGATTCTTACTAATGATTTTAAATTATGTCGAACATAATAAAAATTGGACGAATTAAAATTATGTCGGGACATAAAAATAATTCCGAATTTTTATTATGTTCCGACATCATAGTAATTCATCCAATTAAAATTATATCGGAACATAATAAAAATTGTACGGCAAGCCGTTTTACTTTTTAATGCAAGCCGTTTTACTTTTTAATAGCATAATAAATATTCCATTCAATATAAAAGATCAAAAAATAATAGTCTTAAGAAAAATTACAATGAATTAAAATTATGTCAAGACATCATAAAAATTCGGAATTATTTTTACGTGTCGATATCATTTTAATTCAACCAATTTTTATGATGTCACGACATAATTTTAATTCATCGAATTAAAATTTGATATACATAATAAAAATTGCATGGCACACCGTTTTACTTTTCAATAGCATAAATAATAATCTATACAATATAAAAGTTTCAAAAAATAATTGTCTTGAGAAAAATAGCGATTTTTACTAATGAATTAAATTTATGTTAAACATAATAAAAATTGCATAAATTAAAATTATGTCGGGACATAATAAAAATTCGGAATTATTTTTATGTCCTAACATAATTTTAATTTCACGAATTAAAATTATGTATGGACATCATAAAAATTAGATGAATTAAAATTATGTCGAGACATCATAAAAATTGTATGAATTAAAATGATGTCGACATCATAAAAATTGAATGAATTAAAATTATGTCGAGACATAATAAAAATTGAATGAATTAAAATTATGTCGAGACATCATAAAAATTGTATGAATTAAAATTATGTCGACATCATAAGAATTGTATGAATTAAAATTATGTCGATACGTAAAAATAATTCCGAATTTTTATGATGTGTCGACATAATTTTAATTCATTCAATTTTTATGATGTCTCGACATAATTTTAATTCATTCAATTTTTATGATGTTTCAATTTTTATGACATCTCGACATAATTTTAATTCATTCAATTTTTATGATGTCTCGACATAATTTTAATTCATTCAATTTTTATGATGTCGACATCATTTTAATTCATATAATTTTTATGATGTCGACATAATTTTAATTCATACAATTTTTATGATGTCTCGACAAAATTTTAATTCATTCAATTTTTATGATGTCTCAATTTTTATGATGTCCGAATTTTTATGATGTCTGAATTTTTATGATGTCTGAATTTTTATGATGTCTGAATTTTTATGATGTCTCAATTTTTATGATGTCTCAATTTTATGATGTCTGAATTTTTATGATGTCTCAATTTTTATGATGTCTGAATTTTTATGATGTCTCAATTTTTATGATGTCTCAATTTTTATGATGTCTGAATTTTTATGATGTCTCAATTTTTATGATGTCGCGACATAATTTTAATTCCGGAGCTGGTGATTTTCATCCCACAATATTGGCAGCATTGTGTAAGTAGCGTCGACAGTTCTCACAGCTTGAATTCGATGTCTACGTGTCCCAGGTCGCCGATTACGACGTCCAGATAATGCGCTCCGTAGTTTTCGGTGTCTAAGTGTATTAATACCTTGAATTCGATGTCTACGTGTCCCAGGTTGTCGACGACGAGGTCCAGATAGTGCGCTCCGTAGTTTTCGGTGTCTAGGTGTATTAATACCTTGAATTCGATGTCACGTGTCCCAGGTTGCCGATGACGGCGTCCAGATAATGCGCTCCGTAGTTTTCGGTGTCCAGGTGTATTCATACTTTGAATTCGATGTCTACGTGTCCCAGGTTGCCGATGACGACGTCTAGATAATGCGCTTCGTAGTTTTCGGTGTCTAGGTGTATTAATACCTTGAATTCGATGTCTACGTGTCCCAGGTTGTCGACGACGAGGTCCAGATAGTGCGCTCCGTAGTTTTCGGTGTCTAGGTGTATTAATACTTTGAATTCGATGTCACGTGTCCCAGGTTGCCGATGACGGCGTCCAGATAATGCGCTCCGTAGTTTTCGGTGTCTAGGTGTATTAATACCTTTAATTTGATGTCTACGTGTCCCAGGTTGCCGGCGACGAGGTCCAGATAGTGCGCTCCGTAGTTTTCGGTGTCCAGGTGTATTCATACTTTGAATTCGATGTCTACGTGTCCCAGGTTGCCGATGACGACGTCTAGATAATGCGCTTCGTTGTTTTCGGTGTCTAGGTGTATTAATACCTTGAATTCGATGTCTACGTGTCCCAGGTTGTCGACGACGAGGTCCAGATAGTGCGCTCCGTAGTTTTCGGTGTCTAGGTGTATTAATACCTTTAATTTGATGTCTACGTGTCCCAGGTTGCCGACGACGAGGTCCAGATAGTGCGCTCCGTAGTTTTCGGTGTCCAGGTGTATTCATACTTTGAATTCGATGTCTACGTGTCCCAGGTTGCCGATGACGACGTCTAGATAATGCGCTTCGTTGTTTTCGGTGTCTAGGTGTATTAATACCTTGAATTCGATGTCTACGTGTCCCAGGTTGCCGATGACAACGTCCAGATAATGCGCTCCGTAGTTTTCGGTGTCTAGGTGTATTGATACCTTGAATTTGATGTCTATGTGTCCCAAGTTCCCGACGACGAGGTTCAGATAGTGCGCTCCGTAGTTTTCGGTGTCTATGTGGCACTATCTGGACCTCGTCGTCGGCAACCTGGGACACGTAGACATCGAATTCAAGGTATTAATACACCTAGACACCGAAAACTACGGACCGCATTATCTGGACGTCGTCATCGGCAACCTGGGACATGTAGACATCGAATTCAAAGTATTAATACACCTAAACACCGAAAACGGAGCGCACTATCTGGACTATTTATCACTTCATTCGCGTTGCTTGCACTTTTTGCACTCAGCGTCTTCGCTTTCTCTCTCTCCAACGGCCGAATATATATTTATCTCATTTCAAGTGCAAAAATGTTTGGGGATTTAAGCAACGCGAACAAACCTTATGTCTCGACATAATTAGCTCTGGTAACTTAGCCGGTCAACTTCGACTTTATTAATTTTCATATTTTTTTATCGTTTGTTGGTGATTGTTGGCCTAATTACAACGTTTGTTGGTTCTTAATTTTTTTTTAAATTTAAAAAGAAAAATTAGCATTAAGTTAGCCGGAAAATTTTTATTTTTAATTTCAGAAAAGCCTAATCGATGCGTAATTGTTTGCTGATGATTGTTGGTCTAATTTTAGCGTTTGTTGGTTTATTATTAGTCTTAAAAACAAAAAAAAAACGAAAAATTATCTCACATATTAAAGTAATCGAAGAATGGTTTATTTGCCTACGACTTAAGCTTTATTTCTATCAATTTAAGGCTAACATCTATAAAACTGCCATATGAATACAAGCCTTAACATCGGCAGAAAATCGCGAAAAGATCAAGAAACATGGTGGTTCGTGGGAAGCACACACACACACACACACACAACGGGGGGGTGCGAGGGGGGCCTTCGCCCCCCCCTCCCCCGCACCCACCCCGCCGGTAGGCTGCGTGGACCTCGCTTTACAACATAAAGTACATGCTAAGTGGTAAAACGAAATTATAAAGTACATGCATGGGGGAGGGTGCAGGGGAGAAAAGCCTTTCTGTTCACGTGCGCTCACGCATGTAAGTCTCCTTGCACCCCTCCATGCATGTGCTTTATAATTTCGTTTTACAACTTAGCATGTACTTTATGTTGTAAAGCGAGGTCCACGCAGCCTACCGGCGGGGTGGGTGCGGGGGAGGGGGGGGGCGAAGGCCCCCCTCGCACCCCCCCGTTGTGTGTGTGTGTGTGTGTGTGTGCTTCCCACGAACCACCATGTTTCTTGATCTTTTCGCGATTTTCTGCCGATGTTAAAGCCCGTATTCATATGGCAGTTTTATAGATGTTAGCCTTAAATTGATAGAAATAAAGCTTAAGTCGTAGGCAAATAAACCATTCTTCGATTACTTTAATATGTGAGATAATTTTTCGTTTTTTTTTTTTTTTAAGACTAATAATAAACCAACAAACGCTAAAATTAGACCAACAATCATCAGCAAACAATTACGCATCGATTAGGCTTTTCTGAAATTAAAAATAAAATTTTTCCGGCTAACTTAATGCTAATTTTTCTTTTTAAATTTAAAAAAAAATTAAGAACCAACAAACGTTGTAATTAGGCCAACAATCACCAACAAACGATAAAAAAATATGAAAATTAATAAAGTCGAAGTTGACCGGCTAAGTTCCCAGAGCTAATTATGTCGAGACATAAGGTTTGTTCGCGTTGCTTAAATCCCCAAACATTTTTGCACTTGAAATGAGATAAATATATATTCGGCCGTTGGAGAGAGAGAAAGCGAAGACGCTGAGTGCAAAAAGTGCAAGCAACGCGAATGAAGTGATAAATAGTCCAGATAGTGCGCTCCGTAGTTTTCGGTGTTTAGGTGTATTAATACTTTGAATTCGATGTCTACATGTCCCAGGTTGCCGATGACGACGTCCAGATAATGCGGTCCGTAGTTTTCGGTGTCTAGGTGTATTAATACCTTGAATTCGATGTCTACGTGTCCCAGGTTGCCGACGACGAGGTCCAGATAGTGCCACATAGACACCGAAAACTACGGAGCGCACTATCTGAACCTCGTCGTCGGGAACTTGGGACACATAGACATCAAATTCAAGGTATCAATACACCTAGACACCGAAAACTACGGAGCGCATTATCTGGACGTTGTCATCGGCAACCTGGGACACGTAGACATCGAATTCAAGGTATTAATACACCTAGACACCGAAAACAACGAAGCGCATTATCTAGACGTCGTCATCGGCAACCTGGGACACGTAGACATCGAATTTAAAGTATGAATACACCTGGACACCAAAAACTACGGAGCGCACTATCTGGACCTCGTCGTCGGCAACCTGGGACACGTAGACATCAAATTAAAGGTATTAATACACCTAGACACCGAAAACTACGGAGCGCATTATCTGGACGCCGTCATCGGCAACCTGGGACACGTGACATCGAATTCAAAGTATTAATACACCTAGACACCGAAAACTACGGAGCGCACTATCTGGACCTCGTCGTCGACAACCTGGGACACGTAGACATCGAATTCAAGGTATTAATACACTTAGACACCGAAAACTACGGAGCGCATTATCTGGACGTCGTAATCGGCGACCTGGGACACGTAGACATCGAATTCAAGCTGTGAGAACTGTCGACGCTACTTACACAATGCTGCCAATATTGTGGGATGAAAATCACCAGCTCCGGAATTAAAATTATGTCGCGACATCATAAAAATTGAGACATCATAAAAATTGAGACATCATAAAAATTGAGACATCATAAAAATTCAGACATCATAAAAATTGAGACATCATAAAAATTCAGACATCATAAAAATTGAGACATCATAAAAATTCAGACATCATAAAAATTCAGACATCATAAAAATTCGGACATCATAAAAATTGAGACATCATAAAAATTGAATGAATTAAAATTTTGTCGAGACATCATAAAAATTGTATGAATTAAAATTATGTCGACATCATAAAAATTATATGAATTAAAATGATGTCGACATCATAAAAATTGAATGAATTAAAATTATGTCGAGACATCATAAAAATTGAATGAATTAAAATTATGTCGAGATGTCATAAAAATTGAAACATCATAAAAATTGAATGAATTAAAATTATGTCGAGACATCATAAAAATTGAATGAATTAAAATTATGTCGACACATTATAAAAATTCGGAATTATTTTTACGTATCGACATAATTTTAATTCATACAATTCTTATGATGTCGACATAATTTTAATTCATACAATTTTTATGATGTCTCGACATAATTTTAATTCATTCAATTTTTATTATGTCTCGACATAATTTTAATTCATCAAATTAAAATTATGTCAAACATAATAAAAATTGGATGTATTAAAATTATGTCGGGACGTGATAAAAATTTGAAATTAAATTATATTTTATATATATCCAGACATAATTTTAATTCGTGAAATTAAAATTATGTCAGGACATAAAAATAATTCCGAATTTTTATTATGTCCTGACATAATTTTAATTTATCCAATTTTTATTATGTTTGACATAAATTTAATTCATTAGTACGAATAGCTATTTTTCTCAAGACATTATTTTTTGAAACTTTTATATTATGTAGAATATTATTTATGCTATTAAAAAGTAAAACGGCGTTCCATAGTTTGCAGGTGAATACTTACAAGAATAGAAGAAAAAGACAGAGCTGATATAAGAAAGGATGATTTGAGTAAGATATTAGAAAAATTGGTGGAAACATCACAGAAAAAAGAAGGAGAGAAAAATTTAAAACAGATTGCAGAAAAGTATATGATTGAGAAATTCACTAGTAAGCACTCAAATGCCAAACAATGGATAGAGACATTTGAGAAGGAGTGTACAAGATTTGATATCACAGAAGATGAAATAAAAATAGAGATATTAAGATTGTTTTTGGATAAATCTTGTTCAGACTGGCACTGTGCAACGTTAACGAAGTTGACAGTTACGGCAAAATGGATTGAATGGAAAGATAGATTCCTAGAGACCTTTGCTGATAAAGGATGGAGCACGGTAACATATGCTTTGTCATTTAGATATAAAGAAGGATCTCTTATTGATTATGCAATGAGAAAGGAAAGACTTCTGCTAGATATGAATAAAAATATGAATACAAAAACATTAACGACCTTAATAGCAGTGGGACTGCCAGACTTTATTATGAATAAAATAGATAGAGAAGAATGTGAAGATTCAACAAAACTGTTTAAGGAAATAAGGAGGTATGAGAGTTTAGTGAATAAAAAAAGTTTTCCAAAGAAAGAAGAGAAAAAAAAAACTGAAGAAAAAAGGCCATGCAAGAACTGTGAAAGTTTAAGCAAAGGCATCAGATATCATCCGGAGGAGTCATGCTGGTTTAAGAAGAAAGAAAATAATAAACCTAGCGTTGTAGGAATCAACTCAAAGGAATTTAAAGAATTCCTAGAAGAAAATAAGATATAACTGGTTTTTACTGCAGTAAATACACCTTCCTCCAATGGTTTGAACGAGAGACTAAATCAGACGATAGTGAACAAAATTAGATGTAGAATAAATGAAAGGAAAAAGAAAAAAGCTTGGACAACAGTGGCAAAAGAATGTATTGAAAAATATAACGAGACAGAACACTCAGTAACAGGTTTTGCACCAAAGTATCTGTTAGATGGCACGAACGTTTCTACGGCACCTGATGAAGTAAAAAAAAAACGGCTATAGAAGATTGGACCAAGGATAAAAGATTAGCATTGGAAAGTACTATCAAATCACATGACTACAATAAAAAACTATTTGATAAAAACCGTAAACAACTAGAATTCAATATAGGAGACATAGTATATATAGAGAACGGTAATAAACTAAATAGGAAAAAACTAGACAAATTAAGAATAGGACCTTTCGAAATAACAAAAAAAAATCAAATACGATCTACAAAATAAACACAGGAAGAAAAAAATCCGAAACAGGCCTATTCCACATTACAAAACTAACACCGACCTCAAATAATAAAGAAGAAGCAAGCAAAGAAGATTTAGAAGCGGATATATAATTCAAGAAGCAGCTATTATTGCGAATTTTCAACCCAAGGGGGGAAGATGTAAAGAAAGGTACTTTCTTCATTTAAACTCGCCGCGCTACAGTAGTTGGTAGTAGGCCGAAGTCGGTAACACTGACCAAGAGAGATAGATAGAGAAAGAGATAAAAAATGATAAGCACGTGTGCGTATCTTGCAAAATCATTGAGATAGAAAGATTGTTTAAATAAAGAGTAATTAGAGGTGTAACGGAGAAAGATATGTAAGAAAATGCTGGCTATGGGCGCGCGGAGATGCCCGGGAAGGGAAAAACAGCAGAGAAGCGCGCCAGCGGGACGGCGGCGTAACGGAAAGACGACGAGTGGGGAGGCCCGGCGGAGGAGGGGCGCCCCAGCGTGTGCAGACGTGTTCGAGCGAGCGATTAAGACGGACGAGAAGCGTCTCTTGTTAGCGGAAAATACTGCCTTTTATTGACGAACGAATATTACTAATAAAATCTTTTCTTACGATATTAACGTGTTTCTAACATATCAGAAGTGGGATTACAAGGACAAGTACGTGCCTTAACTCGGTCGATTACGATAATTCACGCGGTTAATATGGGACGCCATAAGTCACGTCGTGAATCGGATCGACACGACGAAAAAGGTAAAAGACACCATTCCCGACATGGCTTGGAACGTAGAAGGTACCACTCTTCTTCGTCTTCAACGGACGGTGATAGAGCATGGAGGAACGAACGATCAGAACGTACGGCAGAAAGTTTAGATCGACGGTCGTATTCGAGTCGTTCGAGAGGTGCTTGTATTCATAAGGGGGATGAGTTGCTGATCCCCATATTTGATCCCTCGAAGGATGATTTGGTCATCGAAAAATGGATAGAACATGTAGATGATTTGGCGACGCTATATGAGTGGGACGACCGAGCGATTATGAGATTGATTCCAGGACGATTGAAGGGTCATGCACGCCAGTAGTACGATACACGGTCACGATTAGCTATTACATGGAGAGAGATGAAAGAATCATTAAAACAACAATTTCGTAAGTCCGTTCCATTTAATAAATTATTCAAGGAAACCGCAAATTACGAAAGTGTCTCTGGTCAGGCACTCGGGGATTATTGCTTTCAGAAATTGAATAAAATGCGTAAACTAGACATTGTCATACCGGATAAATATCTTATTGACGCGGCTATCGGCGGGATCGCGGACGAAAATGTTGCAAGGACGGTGCGTTCTGCGCAACATCGCGATGCTAATGAACTGTATACGTACATGACGACGTTAGATAACCTGCCGCAAAAAGAGGTTAAGAATAAAGTCGCCGCGAATGTCAAAAATAATAAGAAAGATCGATTCTCAAAAACGCCGTTTGCAAAACAATCACACGTCGGTAAAGATGAGAATACCAAATCGCCGGATGATAAAGTCATCGCAAACGATCGAATCGAGTGTGATAATTGCGGGAAGGCCGGGCACATCGCTAAAAAGTGTCGCATGCCACGCGTAAAGAGTGAGAATATCGTTGATATCAATTTTTTAAACGCGGAAAAGAACGAGATCGATACAATCAAAATTAATACGGGTACCGTTAGTGACGACGCGAGACAACGATGCGTAGATCTGATACGGGAATTTAGGGACTGCGTTGCATTCTCGACTAAAGATTTAGGAAAAACGGACACTGCTTCGTTGAGTATCCGTTGTACATCTGATGTACCTATAGTTTATCGGCCGTACCGTTTGATCGATAGCGAAAAACGGATGGTAAAGGAGATCATTCAGGAATTGCTAGATAACGGTAATATTCGGGAGTTAAGTTCGCCATATGCGAGTCCTATCTTATTAGTCAAGAAAAAGAATGGCGAGCACCGCATGTGTGTTGATTATAGGAAGCTAAACGCGGTTACGATAAAAGATAAGTACCCTATGCCTTTAATCGATGAGCAAATTGATAGGCTAGGTGGAAACCGATACTTTACCGAATTAGATTTAGCATCCGGCTATTATCAAGTACCTGTGGCAGAAGACTCGATCGAAAAGACGGCATTCGTGACACTGGAAAGTCACTATGAATTTCTACGCATGCCATTTGGTTTGTCTAATGCGCCTGCAGTTTTTCAGAAACTGATGGATAAGGTGTTGGCCGATCTGAAAAATTCAATAGCCTTCCCATATTTGAATGATATAATTATACCGTCCAATACCGTAGAGGAGGGCATGACGAGACTACGACAAGTACTGGAAACTTTCTATAAGCGTCGCTTGACCCTAAAATTAGAAAAGTGTTTTTTTTGCAGATTCCATTGAATATTTAGGTCGAGAAATAAGTGCGCAAGGAGTCCGGCCCGGACTGCGCAAAGTAGAGGCACTAACACATATGAGAAGGCCTCAAGCAGTAAAACAAGTCCGTCAATTCTTAGGATTGGCCGGTTACTTTAGGAAGTTTATCGAGAACTTTGCAATAACCGTGGAACCGCTGACGAGGCTCACAAGAAAAGATGTATCTTGGATTTGGCACAAGAACGAGCGTTCAGTACCATCAAAGATAAGTTAATGGCTCGACCGGTGTTGACGATATTTGACCTTACTAGGCACACTGAAGTACACACAGACGCGACTGCGATGGGCATAGGGGCTATATTATTACAAAAGTCGACGGTAGGGTGACGGTGGTAGCGTATTACAGTAGGCAAACAACCGCCGACCAACGTTGCTATCAATCCTATGAACTAGAAACGATGGCGGTTGTGTTGGCACTAAGATATTTCAGGGTATATCTGTTAGGTATACACTTTAAGATTGTGACCGATTGTAACGCAGTACGCTCAACTTTCGCGAAACGAGATTTGTTGCCTCGGATTGGTCGGTGGTGGATCGAGATACAGGAATACACCTTCGATATTGAATATCGTGCGGGTTCTAAAATAGCACACGTGGATGCCCTTAGTCGCAATCCTGCTTAGCTTCCATTGGAAATAGCACAAGTAGATATAACAGAAGGCGACTGGGTATTAGCGACTCAACTACAGGACGAGCAATTGTCACGGATTCGGTCGATTTTATTAACGGGAAAGTCCACGCATGAGACCAAACATTATTTCAATGAGTACGTGATCAAAGACAGCAAACTACATAGACGCTTAGGGGACAAACAGACTGCATGGGTAGTACCACACGATGCACGGATGCAAATTTGTAGGCTGTGTCACGACGACGCCGGACATTTAGAACGAATCAAGCGTAATCATTGGTTTGCAAGTATGAGGCAATTTGTGACGAAATATGTGAGCAGTTGTCTAAGCTGTGCATATTATAAGCATACGGTAGGTAAGAAGCAAGGCAAGTTGAACAGTATTGAGAAGTTTCCGATACCGTTTCACACAATACACATAGATCATGTAGGACCGTTTAAAACGAGTCGTAAACATAATAAGTTCCTTTTTGTATTAGTAGACGCTTTTACCAAATTTACGATTATAGAGCCGGTAAAGAGTCAAAAGACATGTTACGTGGTTAAAGTCCTGACTAATCTTATTCATTTGTTTGGAGTTCCAAGCAGGATCATAAGTGACAGAAGAACTGTTTTTACGTCCCAAGCATTCCGGATGTTTTGTGATAACTATGGAATCAAACACGTGCTAAATGCAGTAGCAACCCCACGGGCCAACGGGCAGTGTGAGCGATATAATCGGACGATCATACAGGCGTTGGCTACTACGACGGCCAGACTGGATTCTCGTGATTGGGACACCGTTGTTAAGCAAGTGCAGAGTGCGTTGAACACGGCCCATAATAAGGGCATTAATACCACTCCGATGATGGCACTTATTGGATACGACACTAGGAGTGCTGCGGAAGCACCGTTGCTGTCCCAAATCCAGGATGTGGTTGATCGTTTGGATTTAAATGAGTTGCGGGCTGATATCAAGACGCACATCAGTCAGGAACAACGGGCACAAAAGAACGTTACGATAAAACGCGCCAAGATGCTAAAAGATATAACGAAGGTGATCTGGTGCTAGTACAAGTTACCAGTGATCCAGCTGGGAGCAGTAAAAGTTACATCCTAAGTTCAAAGGACCGTTCCGAATTTGGAAGGTACTTATCAACGACCGCTAGGAGGTTGAGAACCTAAGGGAAGGACGTCGACAGAGCAGAACGGTCGTGGCCGCTGATCGTATGAAGCCCTGGATTACGGTCCATGAATAGCGGATCATCGATCGGTTAATACGGACTGATCTCTTCGGAATCGGTTAATACGGACTGATCTCTTCGGAATCGGTTAATACGGACTGATCTCTTCGGAATCGGTTAATACGGACTGATCTCTTCGGAATCGGTTAATACGGACTGATCTCTTCGGAATCGGTTAATACGGACTGATCTCTTCGGAATCGGTTAATACGGACTGATCTCTTCGGAATCGGTTAATACGGACTGATCTCTTCGGAGTCGGTTAATACGGACTGATCTCTTCGGAATCGGTTAATACGGACTGATCTCTTTGGAGTCGGTTAATACGGACTGATCTCTTCGGAGTCGGTTAATACGGACTGATCTCTTTAGAGTCGGTTAATACGGACTGATCTCTTCGGAATCAGTTAATACGGACTGATCTCTTCGGAGTCGGTTAGTACAGACTGATCTCTTCGGAGTCAGTTAATACGGATTGGTCTCGTTGAGCCAGTTAACACGAATTGGCCTCACCCGAGTCAATTAATGTGGTTCAGTTTAGAGTCAGCACGCGGCACTCTAAAACAACTGTCACGACGATTATTATTGGAGTAATGAACACCAACCATTATCCGTAAATAAAGGGAGTACAGCCGAGTTATCCGGATGAGGTATAAAAGAAACAGAGGACAGACAATTAGTAGCAACCAAGGCAATCATTAACAGGGGATGTCTGAGGACAGACACCAAAGCAGGAAAGGCCGAATGTAAGAAAATGCTGGCTATGGGCGCGCGGAGATGCCCGGGAAGGGAAAAATAGCAGAGAAGCGCGCCAGCGGGACGGCGGCGTAACGGAAAGACGACGAGTGGGGAGGCCCGGCGGAGGAGGGGCGCCCCAGCGTGTGCAGACGTGTTCGAGCGAGCGATTAAGACAGACGAGAAGCGTCTCTTGTTAGCGGAAAATACTGCCTTTTATTGACGAACGATTATTACTAATAAAATCTTTTCTTACGATATTAACGTGTTTCTAACAGATACTTTAATTGTCGTTTCTCTTGTTACAGGTAAGATTGTAAATATTGTACATATATATCGTATATAAGACTAACGTACATAAGACTAATACCATGCGGAGAAAATTAATAGATACATTTTGTTAAACAGTCCAAAAATAAATACAATAAAATTAATGTACGATTAAAATTAACTCAGAAACGACATATACTATTCTACAATACTGATTCGTGTTCTGTAATATTAATAAAAATTTAATATTACATTTTGTTCCGGATTGGGCGAGTTCACGCGCACGGCGAGCCCTTCGCGACGGATGAGGAAGCGTTACCGCGATCCCGTTCTTATCGACCACATGCGCGATTCCAGGAGCGCTTCGTGACCAATCAAATTTCGCGAGCGTTCGCACATCGACCCGCATATCTATCGAAATCGATTGGCATGGTTCTTCATCCTCGCGTCGCGGCGCCGCCGGAAGCGCAGTAGAGTACGTCTGTAGCCGGCCGGTGAACCACACGTGTTCATATCCGCGAAACCGAAAACGTCGAACCGGGTGGCGGGCCACGCGACAAGATCTCCGCTCGCGTCGACAGGATCTCAGCTCGTGCCGCGACAAGATTTCCGCTCGCGTCGACACGAGATCCGCGCTCGTACCGCGACAAGATTCTCCGCTCGCGTCGCTGCAAGATGTCCGTCGTCAGCCTGCTATCCCGCGTGTCGTAAAAAACACCCGCTCGTCGCACGATATCGTGGTTCACCGCGTCGACTCAGCTTATTCGTCGTCCCGCACCGGACGGCACGTTTTGAGACGCATCTAAGTGCTCTCCGTTGTAAGTTAAGCGCCGTGTTTGGCCGTATTCAGTCTCGCGAGTGACGAGTGACCTGCGCTGCCTTCAGCCGTCACCCCTCGCGAGAATCGTTCTATCTCGCGAGCTGCGAATGATCTGCGTCGCGCTCGGCCGTCATCCCTCGCAAGAGACAAGTGCAATTTCGCGGGTCGCGAGTGATCTGCGCTGCGTTCAGCCGTCACCCCTCGTGAAAGTTCAAGGTTCAAGTGTAATCTCGCCGATTGCAAGTGACCTGCGCCGCGCTCGGCCGTCACCCTTCGGGAGAGTTTAAGGGTGCGTTCGGGGAGCTCGCTACCGCGCTACCAACGCTAACGCTATTAACTCCGTTCATGGAGCCATGATAGCGCTAGCGAATGCGAGCTCCATGAACAGCAGTAGCGTACTAGCGTTTTGTAACCCCTGCGCCGCCAAATTTAAAAAGCTGAGTTAATAGATGCTGTTGTATCAATTACTTCTTTAATATTTTCAAGGCAGAAGTTGAGAGTAATATGTGTATAAATGAATACGATTCATTCGTAGTAAAACAACTTAAAGAAACTATTTTACAAAATATAAAAAAGCGATTTTAAATTCATGAAACTCATGTTTGCGGAGCACTTCTGGATCCGACTCTTTAAAATGTTAGAGGTGTTGCTGAATATCTCGCAGACAAGCAGCAATCTCTTAAGGAATTTTTAATATATATGATCCACAAAATGGTTATTTTTATATTTTATTTATTAACATTAGTGCCCATCTACAAGGTGTTTTAAGCCCTAAGTCTTAAGAATTTGTTCAATTACAATTGAATTTGAAGAGAATAATTAACTGTGATTGGTCAATTTTTAGGGCCTAGGGCTTAAAACATCTATTGTAGATGGGCACTTAAGCGACGTTTTAGATTAGATCATATTTTAACAAATATTTTTGTTCTAGTAAAACTTATTGTCCAATTGAGTGACATTGTTTTTAGATATAAAATGAGAAATATAATTAAATATATTTTTTAATAATATATATCCATATAAAATTAATTTATACTTTTAATACAATGAAAAAATTAGTGTATATGAATTTTCTCCATTAAGCTATATATAACTTTTATTGCAGTTTTTATAAACTATATATCTAAGCAATACCTAGTCTAGGTAATTTACAGTATCTAGATTTACAAAATCTAGGCTTAATATTGTAATTAAGCCTAGTATATATAAGTCTTACATAGTTTATATTTGCAACAGCTTCTATATTAATCACCAAATATAAGATTATTATTTTTATGATATACATAAGTTATAAATTCTCATGTTTAGTTTTACTTTTTCATAATAGGTATCTAATAAAGAAGCAGATTATCCTAATAAGTCATGTGAGCTTCTTGGAGTTAAAAAATTACGATTGGAGTTGGCTGCGAAACATACAAGCATTATTTCTCCTGAAGATCCTATTCTTGTCGAAGTTAAAAAGTATTTACATATGTCAGAATCTATTTTATCGAAGATCCTCTATAATAAAATGAAGTTGTTACTGCCAAATTTGTACAAATTGGTATGCTGCATTTATGCCATACCGATTACAAATTTTGCATCTGAATGCAGTTTTCTTCTGCAGGTTTGCACTATCAAAATTTAATAAAATATTATTTATTTACGGTAATTTCAAATTAATAAAAGATATGTATTTAAAGTCAGTAAAATAAGTTTTACATTAAGTATAAGTTATATTATTTATATTATTTATACAACTTAATATGTGAAGAAATGTTTAATAAGTAAGAGTGAAAGAAGTCTGATATCTGATGGTTATACAGTTGAATTACATTTTATTTTTGTTACGTATGATGGTTAAGAATAACATTTTAAGATAAATTTTAATTTCTTTTGTGAAAGAAAAGACATTATTAGTAATACTAATGAAATGATCGTATTTTGAAAACAAGTGCTGAGTATTTATTGTTTGCTATTTTTGTTTATTTCGATAAATTATCACCCGCCAATTCCGCCGCCGCTGAAAATGAAAATTATTATATAAATATATTATATATATATATATATATATATATATATATATATATATATATCTGTTTCTATATAATCCATATTTGTAACTTCGTAATTAATACGATATTTACAATACGTGTGCACACGCAAAGCTTTTTCTTCAAATAAACAATCACAACAATTCACTACCATTCACTATTGCGCTGTTCATAGAGGCTGTAAACGCTAACGCTATTAATGCACTACCTCGGAAGGAAGAGCGTTGGTAGCGAGCAGTTATGACGTATAACACTACCAGTAATGACGTCACGACAGCGTTTGGTAGCGCTATCATAGAGCTCCGCGAACAGCCAGTAGCGCTAGGTAGCGCTAATAGCGTCTCCCCGAACGCACCCTAAGTGTAATCTCGCGAGTTGCGAATGATCTGCGTCGCGATCGGCCGTCATCCCTCGCGAGAGACAAGTGCAACTTCGCGGGTTACGAGTGACCTGCGCTGCCTTCAGCCGTCACCCCTCGCGACAGTTCAAAGTTCAAGTGCAATCTCGCCGACTGCGAGTGATCTGCGCCGCGCTCGGCCGTCACCATTCGCGAGAGTTTAAGTACAATCGTGCGAGAGCGAGTGATCTGCGCCGTATCGGCCGTCCTCCCTCGCGAGAGAAACTCAGATACCACGTTGTGCGCGTAATCTGCCGCGGTCGGCCATTCTACCGCGTGCGAGACATTCCGCGATCATTTCTGTAAGCGCCTCGTGCGCCGTGCGCCGTGCGCCGTGATCGGCCATGTTGGTGTAAATCCGCCGTGTCACCGTTCAACGGCCATTCGCATAACAAGTACCAGCAATGTGGTGTTCACGTGAACCATGTTTGTGACACCTCATCAAATAAAGATTTCTCTCACAGTACAAATAATAAGACTCAAACGGACTGAACTTGCCCGTTCCGCGATCCTACGATCCTACCGCGCACCTAAACGGAGCGCGAACCTCCCTAACCCGCACCGCATTGAAGCTAGTCTAGCTTCTGACACAGATGAGTGTCTGGTCCTTCGAGTTTGAAACACATTTTGTCTTCAAAAACAAGATACAACATTATATTCTTCACTACCACAGAACTTACATGTAGCCTATGTCATTATTGGGGCTACAAAGATCCGTTGCAGCAGGTGAACCAATTACGACAACCGTAGTATTTGTGGACGTATTTTCTATACTTGTCGATGATACATTCACCACGTCTATAGACACGACAGCATCGATGACATCGGTGGAATCATTGATGTGTGGCGATGCATTTATCGGTTCTTCAGATTTATTGACGGTGGACATCGACGTATTTGTCATTGCATTAGGGACATCGTCAATTTGCAATAAAGCAACAGTTGTTTTCTCAGAGTTATCAAGCAATGGAGTTTTTTCCACGTGCAATTTGTGAAACAAATGCAATGTAGGCATTGCATCGTTTCTTAGTTTGCGACCTTTTCTCGGGGAGTACCCTAGCAATTGCTGCTGCAATGACTTTGTAAAACACGAAGGTTCAAAATGAACTGAACATATCCTTCCTAAACAACAAAATGTACTCACAAAATGTATAGTATATTAGGTTCTAATCTATTAAATATATGAAAATATGTTCTTTCTCTTAACAAAAATTCTAATGATCCGTATTTGCAATACTTCATCCTGTATAATATTTAAGCCATTACATCGCTGAAACGTGACGTCAATGTCTAGGTAACGATAAAATCCCGAATGTTCCACGAAATGAACGTTTCATTTACAACATATTGCATTATATATTCTAGTGTCAGGACACTGTTACACCCGAGTCGTTAGTGTGACGTTTTGGTAAAGTTGGCAGTCCAAATTATGCAATACGGAACAAATGAGAGTGCATTACATGCACAAATAAAGCAGAAAGAAAACAGAATGTAATGAATTGTTTGTATCATTTATTACAGTAATGTCACAAATTATTTTTACGGTACTTTATCTTTGGTAACTTGTGTTTTACACACTTCGAGCCACTTTAGTGTCATATCATTTTCTTTTGGGAATGAAAAATATTGCACTTTTTTCCCTAATTTTTTTGTTTTGCGATAATAGTTTTTACACCCTTTTACCCTCCCGAAGCCAGCCATCGCACAGTGGGCAAAAAGACAGAAAAAGTGGCTAAAAGTCGTTTAAATACATCAGACATTTTTTATTTTAATGTAGACAACTTGAAGTACTTATTTTTAAAGTTTTTTCATACCAATTAAATAGATGCCATTGATTTAACAACGATTTGAATTCAATAACTTGCATGAAAAATTAACTCTTTATTTATTAAATTAATTAATTATTTTTGATGTGTTAAGCCGAATTTTAAAGATTTCTTCGCTCTATTGCATTACTTGCACATTGAATATTCATGAAAAAAATGCCCGTACTTCAGAGAAAAAAAAAATAAAATTCTGAAACATGAAAATGGTATATTATCGGATTTTTGAACTTTCTGCATTTTTTCGAATCGCGGCAACTTGCGGCAACTCATCCGATCAGGAAAATCAAAGTGTCATTGGATTCTTCAGAATGCGCTTGAAGAAAAATCTGCCCATTTTTGCCCGAATTCATATCCTTCGAAAAAATTCGTCACTGAATGGATCGCAAGGCATCGATCAGCACGGCACGGCGCGCTCCTGGGCCAGGAGACCAGGAAAAGTGGCCAAAATTCAAGATTTTGTCGGATTTTTATAAAACTCAATATGTGGGGGTTTTTGAGGTCGTTAATAATAAATATGATGTCAAAATCTATAAATTTAAAATGGCGGATGCAACATGGCGACTAAAGCTTATAAAAATTTGTTGTTTTGCATAAAGTAATTTCAACCAAATAATATATTATTTGGTTACAATGAATCCCGCAAGCAGTACGCAGCACCGCGCCGCTAGATGGAGGCGACGGGTTGCTCTTTCTCGTATTTAAAAAACCACATAAGGAGGCATACAAGGCGCAGCGTTATGAAACTTTTCACCGATAAATATTTTGATAAAGTGTATTGCGTTCGCCAAAGGTACATATGCCTACGACTCGCCTCGCTCGAGATCATCGTCCGTCGACGTCCAAACACCTTCGAATTTAAAAGTACATCAAATATATTATCTCAAACTTTGAACACACTTTTTCTCCAGAAGTTGCATATAATTTTGTAACCCTTGATATCCCTTGATATCCTTGACAACCGTTGATCGGTATACTTGTGTTCGCATATTAGTATCATTTAAGTATTTAAATGAGTTATAAATAATTAGAAACCATAAATTACAAATTTACTAAACGAGAAATTGTTAAACAATTGTCAGATAGCAAAAAAGACACTGTTGTGGCTGTGAATTACATTCTGGAAAAATTGAATATAAATATAAGTGACGTCGAGGTTGAATCGCTAAATAAATTGAAAAAAATAAAGCTCTGAAAAGTAAACGGAATAAGAAATGGGAATTAGCGAAAAGGAGTAAGGATAGATTTGAGTTCTTAAATGGGTGCTGGCTAGATTCAGAGTTTAAGTTGCCAGAGTTGGATTTGAATACCGCCAAAGTTAAAAAATGTTCGAATTTGACTGCACGACCTGGTCTGGGTCGACCATCTCTCCCATTCAGTCTAAAATCTGAAAGATCTTAGAGACGAGAGGCTGCCTTTATCAGCGCTCAACATCAAAATGATCCAGATAAGATATTGAGGGCTTGTCGTCACGCAGCGAGAGTTTCGGGCAAAATTGACTTAACTGCAGTTCTGAAGAATATCTCGGAAGGCCCAGAACAAGCAGCTAAAGTCCAGAAACTTATCGGAGAGGCGAAGAATCAGATTATAAAAATGAGCCCACAGGAAGGTTTGGCATACTTGGCCACGTCAGGGCGAACTGCCCCAATGAGTTTGACAGAAGTACCCGATGTTACCGGTGTGGCGAGGAGGGCTACCGGGCACGCAAGTGCGAGGCTCGACCAAAGTGCCCGGTGTGTGCCGATCTCGTCAAGCCATCCGGCCACCGTGCGAGGGGTAAGGCCTGCGCCTCGGCCAGAAAAAGGATCAAGCCGGGGAAAAAAATCAGCTTGACGAAACCACCATCTAGGGGCGGCAACGCAGGCGAAGCGATGGAAGTGGACCAGGAGTCTGACTCCTCTCGCCACCCGTCAATCGTCAGCATAGAGTCAGTTTTGGTTAAGGGTCGGCAGGAGACACGGTGGAAACGCCTATCGGCCGGTCTGGAATTACGGATTTGTAATAACCAGATTTTGGACAAAATACCGAATGAATCTTATTTAATTTAGGATATTCTTAATCAGTAAGCTAATCTGTAGTCAGCTACAGAGCTATTTTAAAAATAAAAATTTTTAATAAACTTGGGGGAATGGGCAGCTAGCAACGGGTAAGGTTGGGTTAGCCGCAAGTCTGTATTTAATTTATTATAAATTTTTAAGAGCAAAAATGCAAAATCGGGCTCTGTAGCTGATTGCATTATTATATAAAGAGTATATAAAAAAATTCACAAATCTATATAATTTATTTTATGAGAAATCTTGTTATTACGGTTCTCACTAGATCTAAGGAGCTGGGGAAATTTTTGTGGTAACATACTGACTGCTTGCATCTTTGTCTCTTTTACATCGCATATGTAGTAGCGTCTATGTAAGTACAAACATTAATACGTGAGCACACGGATGCAAATATTGAGAGATAATGTCAGCAAATACCGACTATTATATTATTTTTATTTTTTTGTATATGTATGCATATGTAAAGAAAGAACAAAAATAAAGACAATTTTGAAAAATAAGAAGAATCTATTTGTGTGTGTGAATTACTACGTTTACGCGAGCGTTACTTCTGTAGTAACTTACGATAATTCACTCGTTTACGCGGAGTAAATTATCGTAAGTTACTACAAAATCCCGTTTACGCGAAGGAATTATCATAAGTTATTACAGAAGTAACGCTCGCGTAAACGTAGTATATGTATAATTAAAAATTAATAACAAAATAAAAAGATCAATTTATTATATATATATATATATATATTTTATATCAAAACATTTTACATGTTATGTAAATATGTAAGTTGTAAGTAATAATATTAGTGGAAATGAAATTCGTAAATTTTTCCTCATTTTCCACCTCGACTTCTTTGCCCCTTTCTTCCCCCAACCCCTATTTTGAAAATGTGGCGGCGATTGTGGGAATTGTGGTGACGGCGGCGGTGGAAATTGTAGCGGCGGCGGTGGAAATTGTGGTGGCGGCGGCGGACATTGTGGTGGCGGCGGCGGTGGTAGCGGAGGCACTTGCACCTGTTGCTGTTGCTGTTGCCGCCGCTCACGACGACGTTGGCGATAACGTCGACGACGATCCGTTTGATGAGCCTAAAAAAATAAATTATTTTTAAATAGTAAAATTAATTCTCTCTCTCTCTCTCTCTCTCTCTCTCTCTCTCTCTTTCTCTCTAAATATATTTATTTTCTAAAAATACTCACAGCTGGAGGTGCTTGCACAAAAATTATGCGGGGCACCGGCATACGGCCAGAAGTGGCCAGGAATGAGCGGCATCGGTATTGCTGCAAAAAAATGTTTTTTATATATATATAATGCATACAATATTTGCACATGTATTTATATACGTACATGTATATACATCGATAATTACACAAAGGTAAAATAGAGGTTATTACAGGTAAGAAAAAAATCATTGCTTACAAAAATGTTACGCCATAAATGAATAAATGAATGCTTTATATAAGTATGAAATGTGTACGTATATATACATATACATATGTATATAAATACATATATAAATGAAGAGAACAATTACTTACCACGTTCACGGTTCGCCATTATGCAAACATATGTCGTCGATTAGACGATGTATAGACGGGTCATTTCTCGCTGGGTTTCGACTTTCGATTGCAATTATATCGCACAACACAACTACACAACCTAATAAGCGTGTCCTAAGCTTTCATGTGATTTTAGTAGCACAGAGTACTGTGTTGTATAGAGTAGTGTTTTGTTGTCAGTGCAGAGTATTCTGTGTTTTATTATAGCTAGTATTATTTAGAGCATATTGTATAATCATTATGCCTAAATATAGTAGGAATAAAACAGGTAGTGGAAAACGTGTGTCTTTATCACAAAGAATGTGTCGCGTGCGACAAACGCGTGACAAAATTTTTTGTGATAATTCTTTCGTGAATCAAAAAAGAATTGATGAGGACTCCGGAAAAGAATCGTTAGAATGTGGATCGGATTTAATAGAAAATCCAGGTACGTCACACCAATTTTATGCATGTGAGGGTAAGAGAAATGTAAATAACGACACGTTGACATCATTATCTTTTATGAAAACATTTTCTCAATCATCTGTCGATGTATGCACACAAAAATTTTAATCAGACAAAAATATTTTCGATGGTGATGGTTCTGTGGGATCATTGTCAGATGTTCGTGAATTTAGTAAAAATTTGACAAGTTTGTCGATAAACAAGCCGTACGCATATAAAGACGAGACAAATGTCGTGACAGATAATGATGCGTTGACACACCGCAGTCGTTTACATTTCTTGACAATTCTGCAAAGGGCCTAGCGAAGTAAGCATGTGAAATCGGCCTTTGATCATACAGAGCTGACATTAATGTCACAAGTTAGTACCAATATGATGAAACTTTCCACCAAATATTATTTTAAAAAATTCATTTTTTTAGAAGTTATGCAGGGAGAAAGTAAAATAAAAAAATGTATTTTTCTCGAAAATCACTTGACCGATTTTGATGAAAAAAATATATGTTATGTAGATTAATAAAACTAATTAACAAAAAAATGTCCAAAATGTTTGCCAAGAAAAAGACCAAAAAAAAAAAATTTAAATTTTTTAATATTTTTTTTAGGGTGATATTTTCGGGGTACCCCTTTGAAATTTTTACGAAAATTTCTCTTAAAGTGTTCACTTTAACATATTTTTTCAATTTTTTTAAAATGATGGAACATAGTCAAAAATACGAAAATCGTAAGCGTCGCGTCACTCCGACGCACAATGCAGTGCCATTCCGCGTTGCGGGTGTTCGATGTGACTTTAATATCACATATGTACGTCTGCAATTAGCCTATAATATGTATACTTTTTAATTTTTATAGTTTTCAGAGTTTACCACGTGGAGGTTGCAGTACGGTTTTAAACTCCTTATCGGGGTGCTTTTTAACGTGAGTCCTCTCGCCTCTCACTACGTTTCCGTAAAATCGGGGTGCTTTTTTAACGTGAGTCCCCTTGCCTCTCACTACGTTTCCGCAAAATCGGGGTGCTTTTTTAACGTGAGTTTCCTTGCCTCTCACTACGTTTCCGTAAAATCAGGGTGCTTTTTTAACGTGAGTCCCTTCGCCTCTCACTATGTTTCCGCAAAATCGGGGTGCTTTTTTAACGTGAGTCCCCTTGCCTCTCACTACGTTTCCGTAAAATCAGGGTGCTTTTTTAACGTGAGTCCCTTCGCCTCTCACTACGTTTCCGTAAAATCAGGGTGCTTTTTGAATGTAATGTATTTGTTTTCTTAAACAGATCGCTGAGTATTTCTGCTGGTTTCAAAATTTTCGCTAAATATCTTGCATGAGATAGATAATATATAATTGCAGCAATATGACAGCAGCATCCAATTCGTAGCCCATTAGCGATCTGTTTAAGAAAACAAATAACATTCCAGTAATAGACAGTGATAGTGAAGAAGATTAAATAAATCGTAGGTGTAGGGTGTAATGAGAGGCGAGGGGTCTTACATTCAAAAAGCACCCCGATTTTACGGAAACGTAGTGAGAGGCGAAGGGACTCACGTTAAAAAAGCACCCTGATTTTACGGAAACGTAGTGAGAGGCGAGGGGACTCACGTTAAAAAAGCACCCCACTTTTGCGGAAACGTAGTGAGAGGCGAAGGGACTCACGTTAAAAAAGCACCCCGATAAGGAGTTTAAAACCGTACTGCAACCTCCACGTGGTAAACTCTGGAAACTATAAAAATTAAAAAGTATACATATTATAGGCTAATTGCAGACGTACATATGTGCTATTAAAATCACATCGAACACCCGCAACGCGGAATGGCAGTGCACTGTGCGCCGAAGTGACGCGACGCATACGATTTTCGTATTTTTAACTATGTTCCACCATTTTAAAAAAATTGAAAAAAATATATGTTATAGTGGACACTTTAAGAGAAATTTTCGTAAAAATTTCAAAGGGGTACCTCGAAAATATTACCCTAAAAAAATATATTAAAAAATCCAAATATTTTTTTTGGTTTTTTTTGGCAAACATTTTGGACATTTTTTTTTGTTAATTAGTTTTATTAGTCTACATAACATATATTTTTTTCATCAAGATCGGTCAAGTGGTTTTCGAGAAAAATACATTTCTTTATTTTACTTTCTCCTTGCATAACTTCTAAAAAAATGAATTTTTTAAAATAATATTTGGTAGAAAGTTTTATCATATTGGTACTAACTTGTGACATTAATGTCAGCTCTGTATGATCAAGGGCCGATTTCACATGCTTACTCCGCTAGGCCCTTTATGCATGGACTCGGAAAGTATGCAAAACAATATCAAAGATATCAAAGACACTGAAAACATTGAAAATGTCGAAAACGTCGAA
Organism: Temnothorax longispinosus; assembly: GCF_030848805.1. Lineage (NCBI taxonomy): Eukaryota > Metazoa > Arthropoda > Insecta > Hymenoptera > Formicidae > Temnothorax > Temnothorax longispinosus. The sequence goes on along the minus strand of NW_027269815.1, from coordinate 313,314 downwards.
AATGTTAAAGACATCGAAAATGTCAAAGACGTCGAAGATATCGAAAATATTGTTTTGGATACTGATAATAATATCGACGCATTTCGTTTGTATTCTGAAGAGATTAGTGGACAACTTATCGCCGATTTGGGGCATGTTTTTGTTGAATTGCAGAGACTGTCCGGTCACTGGATTGGCGAATGTCGTTTTATTGATCTTGTTTTTAGAGTAAAGAAGCGTTACGATCTGATAACCCAATTTGCTGTCAAATGTCGAATGTGTCACTTCACAGGTGACTTTTGGAGTGAACCGACAGATGAGAAAATATTGGATGCCAATAGGGGTATTGTTTTCGGTACTATATTGACAGGGACCGGTCATAAACAGTTTGAAGAACTTCTTGCTGCTGTAGATATTCCATGCATGAGTAATAAAACATATATAAAGTATCATAATGAAATGTCGGAAACCTTCGCCGCCGCCGCGGAAGAAGAAATGCGCATGGCTGGCGAAGAGGAAAAACGTTTAGCAATTGAAAAAGGAGATATCATAGACGGAATTCCGCATATACCCGTGATAACAGACGGCTCGTGGATGAAGAGATCCTACCGTACTGGTGGTTACGATTCTCCGTCCGGAGCAGCTATTATTATGGGATGTTATTCTAAAAAAGTCTTATTTGTTGGTGTTCGAAATAAATATTGTGTTGTCTGCGCGAGAGCAGCTAAAATTAATGCAGTAGCAAAAGAACATATATGTTTAAAAAATTGGAGGAGCAATCAGACCTCCACTAGTATGGAAAGTGATATAATCCTCGAAGGTTTCCGACTTGGTTTAGAAATACATGGCGTTATTTATAGTAAATATATCGGTAACGGTGATAGTAACGTATTAAAAAAATTGAGAAATTTTCCACCGTATCTAAATATTGTTGTGCAGAAGATTGAATGCACGAATCATCTTCTCCGCAATCTTTGTAATAAAATACGTGAAGCAAGTAGTACCGGTAGTATAAAATATTCAAAATTGAAAAAGGTCGTTGAGCACAGCGTTATGAAAAGTCGAAACGCTGTGGTCAAGGCTGTCACGTTTCGTCGCAATCGTGAAGTTAGTTGGCAAACAAAAATTTCCGAATTAATTAAAGATTTAAATAATATTCTTAGCCATATAATTGGTGAACATAAAGATTGTGCTTCGCTTCGATATTTCTGTAATGGACAACAGAAAGAAGGCGAAGAGAATCTTGTGCCCCAATTACAACGTGCAAATTTATTTGAAAAATTAGAAAATGCTATGAAACGCATTGTAGATAATGCCAATAGCTTACTTTATAAATATACTAGTAATTCCGTTGAAAGTTGTAATGGAATTTTAAGTAAATTTATTAGTGGCAAGCGCATTTATTATGCCATGAAAGGTTCTTATCAAACACGCATTAAAACATCCGTAGTACAATTTAATACTTCGCGAGCCTTAACTTTTGTTTGTCATGCAATAGATAAAGAACCTCCCGCACAAAGAAAAATAATTGAAAATAGAAATATAAAGAAGAATGCCAACAAACTTCAACGAACACGTGCGGCGAAAGAATTACAACTCTCTGTTCGTACATCTAAATATTCCGTTAAAATAGCTGATAAAGATTATGGACCTTTTTTTTTTTTAACGTGCGGAAATCTTCAACTACCGGGTTGCCGGGCCGAAGCCCGGTATATGGCCCGGTAGCCCCTCCATGGTGTTGTGAAGGGGAAGACCTCCCTGCCTCTAAGAGAGACAAGGGGGAGTGCCGGATTTTTACCGGTTAAAACCCCACGGGTGTCCAACCGTGCGTCTATTGAGGGACGCCCGAGAACTGTTGATCATTACTTCCGGGCGCCCCCCAACGCCAGGTCCTGACTGGACCTACTTCTCTATGAGCCTTTAGGCTTATAGGCTCGAGAGCCTCTTTATATCTATTTGTGTAGCGGGATGTGGACACCACCCACCCCGCCACCTTTTCCGGTGCTTTTGGAAGGTTCGGTTTGATGTCCCGCAGTCCCCGACGGGGCACCGAACCACTCGGCCTCCGAGAACTTCCCCCGTTCGGAGAGGAGTCCCGAAGGTGCAACTTCTGCCCGTTCGGAGCATTGCTCGCCCCGCACTGTCCTCCACCGTTTGTTGGTGGTGGAGGGAGGACAGACAGGTCAGGTTTGACCCAGCTGTTTCCCTGGTTGATCTAATCGGAGAGGTCCGCCGCTGGGGGAGAAGGTAGATCTCTCTCCCCGCGACGGATCCTCTCCGCCTCCTCCTTGGAGGACATAACCCTTCCGCAGTAGTGGTGAAAGGCCCTCCAATTCTCCTCCCTTCCGACAATTGCCGCCACAACTGCCGGAAGGGAGAGATCCTGCCCTATCTTATCAGTTAGGACACGGCGCGCTCTGCCCAAGCAGGGCAGTATTGCAGCGTATGCTGCGCCGTGTCCTTCTCCTCGTCGCAGTGGTGACATCTTGTGGTGGCCTCTTTCCCAATGCGGTGCAGGTAAACTCCGAAGCATCTATGCCCCTGCATTAACACCTGCACCGCATGATATGACACTCCGTACCTCTGACTGTCCAGCCATTCGGTTAGACAGGGCCGGATGGCGTCGACGGTCCTCTGCCCAAACTCAGCGTTGGCCAAATACTCCTGCCAGCGCCGGATCATGACCGTCCTTTCCTGGAGCCTGATCGCTCGACGTGCCCTGGGCAGGATTGGTCCTCTCCCCTCCTGCAGCTCTTTGGTACGCCGATGTACCTCGGCGTATTGACGAGCTGCAAGCTCCAGCGGGGGGAGTCCTGCCAGGGCTGTCGCCGCCGCATGCGAGACGGTGCAATACGCGCGTGATACCCGGAGGGCTATTGGCCGCTGCACTTGGCAAAGCTTTGCCTTTATGCAGCGCGATCCCTCTACCACCGGCGCCCAAACCGGGGCGCCGTACAATGTCACGGCGTGCGCCGTCGCGGCGTAGAGTCGGCGAGCACGACCGCTCGCCCCTCCCAGATTTGGCATTAGCCTTGCCAGGCTATTTGCCACTCCCTTGGCTCTGGGAAGCAGGCGAGCAAAGTGCTCGCCGAAGCTCCAGGAGCCATCCAGCCAGAGGCCAAGCAACTTCATGCTTGCCCCCACGGAGACACGGGTACCCTCCACCATGATGTGGGCCTTCGGCGGTCTCCCCATAGACTTCTCGTAAAAGAAGACGGCTTGCGTCTTCTGGGGAGCCACCTTGAGGCCCACCTCCTTCATTGCGGCCACCACAGCCACCACCGCGACATTCGCCTTGACTATGGCCTCCCTCCATGTGTCACCTTTTACTCCCAGGAATGTGTCATCTGCGAAGCAGTTTAACCAACATCCCGGGAGGAGGGCGACCCGGAGAACATAGTCATACCCGAGGTTCCACAGGAGCGGCCCTAGGACCGACCCCTGCGGAACCCCCCTCACGACTAGCCGGACCCTGATGTTACCGTCCCAGTCCGTATAGGCCAATCGCCTGTCCCGGAGATAGTCGTACAATACGGCTATTAAATACGGGGGAACGCCGTGATACAGCAGCGCTGCCCGTATTATTGGCCACGGCAGGGAATTAAATGCATTGGCCACATCAAAGCCAATGCTCAGCAGTACCCTGCCGGCCTCCATCGCGGCCCCCGAGATGGCTCTGTTACGCAGAATAGCGTCAACGGTAGATTTGCCCTCTTGAAAGCCGTACAAAGATTATGGACCTAATGCAGAACGGCCAGATATCCAAGATAATATGTACGAACAGCTGAGACGTTATCATTTTGAAATGTTATTAAAGCAACAACATAATCGTGCTATATTGGAATGTGCTACATGGGATCAGCATGCAAACCCGGAGTGGCACAACATACGGCGAAGTCTTCTCACTGCTTCAAATTTTGGAAAAGTTTGTGCAGAAAAGAAACAACTTCGTGCCAAAATCTTGTAAAAGCAATTCTTTATCCTACTCGATTGACTACTGCGGCTGTCGAGTGGGGTAAAGAATAAGAGATGATGGCACGAGAGCAATTGCAGATGGAATTAGGGATAGAAATTTCTAGTTGTGGTATATTTATAGATGAAACAATCCCATATCTTGCCGCGACGCCTGACGGCATTGTTGGAGACGATACTATCGTTGAGATTAAATGTCCTTATGCGGCGCGGCATGTACATCCCATCGATGCAATGCTCAAAAAGATTTCTGATATTCATAGAATATTTGATAAAACCGATGACACTCGAATGAATCAAAGACACGCGTACTATTTCCAAGTACAGGGACAACTCCACATAACGCAAAGAAAGTATTGCATTTTTGTTGTGTGGACACCCCTTGGATTAAAGTACACGATTGTCGAGCGTGATGACAGATTTTGGGAAACAAAAATGTTACCACTGTTTAAACGATTCTACGAGGACTGCTTGGTTCTTGAAATAATAGATAGTAGAGCAGCAAGCAATATGCCTATTCGGGAACCTCAGTATGTCATCGAAGCGCAAGAAGCGGCTAGAAAAAAGGACATAAAAGTGGAAAGTGTTATCGAAAGCACTACCACTTTTGCTATTCCAGAAATGGAGCAAGATGACGATTGCATTATAACTGATTATTATATACGAGATATAACTGATGACATAAAAAGACAAAAAAAATGTTAGATGATGTAATAACTTCTCTCCCATCAGTGAAGAATAATATTTTGTCTATAAATAGTAAATTAAATGATGAATCGTTAGATCTATTTTTACGCATTGTAAGAGAGACTTCTTGCTTTGAAACACAAAGTGTGTTGTACTTACAATACCCGCACTTAATTGAGGCTAGTCGTAGCAATAAAAGCTTACAAATTATTGGCGGAATTTGCACAGATCATTGGCGATGTATTTATTTTGATGGCACCAAACTTCATGTGTACGACAGCCTATCTGGTACTACGTATGATAAATTGGCTGCTAAAGAGAAAGAATATATTTGCCTTCGTTATCCCAAGATAACGAAATATGATATAATTTGTGAAAAAGTACAAATAAAACAACGGGATTCCATTTCTTGCGGAATTTATGCTGTGGCTTTCGCAACAACTGTAGCCTTGAAAGGAAATCCTTGTAATGAAAAATATTCTACTGACGTAAAATGCATGGGACGTCATTTATTTAAAATTCTAGAAAGCAAAAAATTATTGCTTTTCCCAAAATAATATTTTTCATTATTTAACACATCTTTGTAAGCTTTTATTGCTGCCATTATGTAAAAAAAAACAACGATAAAATAAGATGGTAGAAGTTATCTGCAATCGTCATTGTATAGAACATATATATAGTAACATAACGGAGAGACGATAAAAGAATATTGGTTGCGTTTTCACGGGAATGGGCGTTGGAGGAGCCCATTCTATACTCTCAATATTTAATTTTTTTGAAATAATATTAATATTTGTTTATATTAATATATTAATGATTAATTATTATTTATTATTAATAATATTATTATTTATTATTATTTATTATTATTAATAATATAATTTTATACATTGTATTGTAGTTTTGAAAATAATGCATTGCAAATTAGATCGCAATTTGAACTGAGGTGATTGCGTCGCAAAGTGTTAAACTCAGATAGGTTTTGCTTTGCAATGTACTATTTTCAAAATAAATATATAATAATAGATAAAAAGTAAATTATATTAATGAGCTTGCATGTAAAAGAACAAGAAATATTTTATAAAGTATATGTTCAGGCGCGTCGTGGATACGCCGAACGGAACGCCGGATCCGTCCAGAGAAGACGCGAGATCTCACGTGCGGCTCCGCTTTGTTTGTTCGATTGTGCAGCGGCCTAGCTTTATACTTGAACGCGAACTAGCTCGCCGAATCAGGGATGCGATGGAAGGCCCAGAGGCAATAATTAGCTTGTAATATACAATAAAAACGTTTATTCGCTATAATAGATATAAAGTGACGGAACGCGGTAGGTACAGAAAATGGTAAAACTGCGATACGTCGCGGAATTACAGTGTTCGACGGACGCGGTAATTTGCAGCAATGCACTCAACGCGGGCTACAGCACGCGGTATTACCGCATTATCTATAATACTCGGCGCGGGACACGGGACGATATTTGCACGCGGGCGGAGACGCAATAGGTATAGCGGAGGATGGCGGACTCCCGGGGCCATGGTAACAAGAACCCTCGTTACGAGGCCGAGCACACTCGACCCCGCTTGGCCGTGGCCGTCGGGAGTGAATTTGTCGGAGTGCGGGGACACCTAAGAACTCTCGGTCGGGGCTCAGACTCTGGACCCCGTTTGGTGTGTCCCCTGGGAGTTTGGATGGTAGGCTTCGCCGGGAGCAGCGGAAAGCTGTCGTGAAGACGAAGTGCCGGCTCCTGTCGGAGCGCCGGCTTAAATACCCCGGCGCGGCGGGTTCGTTGGGAGGGAGGCCGGTTGTCAGGCGAGCGGCGTGGGGATATGCTGACGCGCGCTCGCCTTCGGCGCGGATTGGCTCCCTCCGGCGTTTCCAAACTCATACATATTATTTCGCGTGAGACGCAGAAACAGGGAAAAGTATAATACATGTAACGGACAGATACATATTTTACAATAATCAATTGCAGGAATCCCCAACAGTATACTTCCCATAATATGGCTGAGGTCACTTTGCGACGCGATCATAACTCAGTTTAAATTGCGATCCACTCGAATTATTAATTCGTGTTGTTTATTACTAATTAACATTACAATATTATATAACATTGTTTTACTTTCAGATTTAATATATAATTTCTTTTATTATATTGATATTAATCTATGTACGAAGAGTTATTGATTGTTACACAGAGATTAGACTTGACATGTCTGAAGGGCGGATCACTTTAAACGAAGAGGCGTGGCTAGCGTTGAATCAACGCCATTATATTGCAGCAGGTAACGTATGCACAGTGGAGGTTTTAGTGAGTAGGAATCTCACACTACCCCGAAAAACCGGGGTGCCTTTGAAGGTTTCCTCCACTTGAAAAAAAACCCATTCCAGTAAACATAAGGTAACATAACATCATCATTACATAATATTCATAGTTTTGCATGCAATTTTTTTACATACAATTTTTTTTATATTATCTAGTACATCTTTTTTCTAATTAGACTGATTGCTGATATCTTTTAATATGCAAATTTAAAAATATATTTTTAAATTTTTAGTGCTTCTGCATGATAGTGCAATAATTTCAGATTTTTTGCCATCACCTATTACTTCAGACTATCAATCTATTACTGAATAGGAAGCTGTAGATTTGAAACAAATAATGAAGAATATGAGGTTTTTAACGCTGAGCTTTTTATGTAAACTCTTTCAAAGGATCTATCCATTCTTGATGGGGTAAAATAATAACTTCTATAACAAATGCAATAAATATTAAATTTATAGTATTGACTTATAGAACTAATTTTATTCTGTCTTTATATAAAAAAATATACACTCAGTCTTAGCATCAGAGTAGAGAGTAACGCAGCTGATGAACAGTATAGATAACAAACTGATTGTGAGTAAAAATCTTAATTATTATAACATAATGATATTAATAATTAAGATTTTTATTCAGTTTGTTATCTATATACTGTTTATCAGCTGCGTTACCCTCTACTCTGATGCTAAGACTGAGTGTATATATTTCTACATAAAGACAGAATAAAATTAGTTCGATAAATCAATACTATAAATTTAATATTTATTGCATTTGTCATAGAAGTTATTATTTTTCCCCATCAAGAATGGATAAATTCTTTGAAAGAGTTCTACACCATTTATTTACATTACAAGAAAAAAAATTATTAGAGGTGCAAGAGATCCAGTAAATTGCCACGTCTAATAAGTACCCGCGTCAATACATACTATGTATACTAATTCACATTCTCAATTATGCTACTGTTATTATTTGTCATCAGACAATTATAAACATATACATAATAATTAGATACATATTATATATATACGCACATGTGTGCATAAGAATATATGTAATTTATAAAAAGCGGGTGCTTGTTAGCCTTGGTACGTTACTGCCTTCTGCTACGGACGGCCAGAAAGCATTTTCAGGCCGTATTGCTAAAGACTCCATAGACGCGGCAACGCCGCACGTGCAGCGTTGCCGCGTCTATGGAGTCAGCATATGTCTCTCTACCGTGCGTCCGCGTGAGCAATTCAATGTAGTTTTTCAACGTTGGTAATACTGAAACCGGAGTTTCGCGTTGTCACCACGCAAGGTCTTCAATATCAATTCGGAATTTGCCTGGGTTTCCTGCCGACCCTTAAAATACCAAAAAAGAGGGCTGCACCGAGCGAAGGAGGGAACGGGGACGAAGGCAACGAAAAGCCAAAGCCTCAAAGAAAGAGGACGAATCGGGGACGAACATCACCGCCGCCGCCGCGACCTCCGCCCCCGGTGATACTGCACGACAGCGAGCAGATGATTGAGCTGGTGCCACTCACAGCAACAACACCGTCCGAAAGCGGGAAAGGTGGTGAGAAGGCGGAAGAGAAAGCCTCTAGCAAGTGTAACTTCTAAATGCCTCCAAAAATCCTCCAGGCCAACCTAAATTATTGCCGCGCCGCCCAAGGTATGTTTTTGCATGCAATGGCGGAGCGCGACAGTGGCCTGAAGGTTGCCGCGGAGCCCTTACCCTCTCGGGGTGTGCCACCTTGTCGCGGTGAGAGGGCTCCCTGTCTCCGTAATCTACTGAGGTAGTACTAGCGTTCTCGGACACTGGGAGAACCCGGTAGAGATGAGCAGGGTCCAAGAGCACACCAAACGGACGTCCTTCCCAGATGGGGAGTTACGCCTGTTCCATGGGGTCCGGCGCTTCCGCCAGGGTGAGGCACTATGTGTCTCTCTCGCTGGCTCTTAATGCGTCGGTAGGGGATGGCGACCCTGAGTGCAAACGCCCGGTCGGCTGGGACCGCTAGGAGAGGATATCCTCTCCGCCAGCTTAGGGGAGACAACCCCGAATGAAAAACACGGGAGGGGAGGAAGGGGGCCCCGTTCCCATCATCTATCCATTGCACGCTGGTGTTCCGGCGGGCTGGGGGATGGCATCGCTCATCCATTGCACGCCGGTGCTCCGGCAGGATGGGGGATGGCGGGGTTCCTTCCCTTCTGCGGCCATGCAAGGAAAAGTAGAAAATCAAATAAAAAGGGGGAGAGGCATAATCCGCATGACCAGCATGCTGGCCCGGAGTAGGGGGGAGAGCCGGGCGGGCCGCCAGAACGTATTTCTGGGTCTGGGGCGCTCGGATAGGGGTTTCGTCGTCCGCGGGGCCGCCGGGACGTACCCCCGGGTCTGGGTCCGCGGACGTCGTTGCCCACCTGGAGGCCTCCGGGTGTTGTGGGTCTGGTAGGTTCCTTCGGGGTTCTGGCGTCGGTCGTGGGTGCGGCAGAGGGTACAGGAGATAAACATAGTTATGGCATTCTATGGCTGCAACATAGTAGGGTCCCGTCGCCGCCTAACCAGCATGCAAGGGCTGCCCCACCATGTTGCGAAAATCCCATGGCGCGTGTACTGCCGGCTGGTGACCGGATGGGACCGTACACGTTGCCGTGGGGGGCACTCCCGAGGCCACTGCCGCCCTGTGGCCGATGCCCTCGGACCCCGAGTAGAGGGACTCGCTGGATCTGCATCGCCTGGAGGATAAAGGGTAGGTGAGCACTGGTTGCTCACACATACACACACACACTTGTCCTCTCCCACACTCACATTCACACATATACGCACACTAACACACACACAGACACGGAGGGAGGAGTATATTTATTTATTTATTTATTGAAACAAAAATGCAAGTACAAACAAAGAGATTTTAAACAAAAATGCTAATCTCGGTGGGGTTCCCACCCCGAGTGTGAAGGAGAACATCGCTGTCGAGAGCGATAGAGCCATCAGCAAGATGTGGCGAAGGTGGAAACCAGGCTCGGCAAACGAGAAGGGCGATGGTGGATTTCCGGAATAAAGGAGAGCACCTTCATGGCATTCGCAACCCCGATGGCGCCAGCTGGAACGCCGGGACGGGTAAGCGGAAGGCACTGGCCAGGTCAGCCTCGGCGCCCTCGATGTCGTCGGTGACATCAGCGTTGGCTGGTGGCCTGTCCAGGACCACCTCAGCAACATCGATAGGGGCGGCGTTATCGGTGGCGACGGCGGTGGCATTAGCGATGCTAAACGGCGGTAGTGTCTGCGCCGGTATCGGTATACGAAACCGGGAACGAGTCCACGGGGCTCTCGGATGAGCAGTACCGTGAGGAGGAGGAGCGTAGGCAGAAGAAAAGGACGACAGACCCCGATGTGGAGGCGGCCCTTTCCAAGAAACGGAAAAAGCTCCGCAATGAGGCCCGGGCGGAGGTGAGGAGCGTCTCCACGTCGGACCTTGCTCTGAGAGTGCTTGAATCTGTGAGCACCATAGACAAGATCAACAGGACAACCGCACGCCTCAGTGGGACCGTGAAGAAGGCCCTCAACGTAGCCGCCTCCACCATCGAGGCGGCTGCGCGTGAGCTGGCGAACCAGAACTGGAACCGGACGGTAGAGAAGCCGAGTTGGAGATTTTGAAGGGCGAGATTTCCTTCCTTAAGAAGCAGCTGGAGGAGGTGAGGCGGGGCCAGGCGCCCCCTCGGAAAGAGGTCGCCGTTGGGACGTCCTCGGACGACGAACTGACGGCCGCCTCCGGGGAGGGGAAGCGCCTCCTCAAAAGGAGGAGGGTAAAAACACCGAGCCCCGGCCAAACTAATCCGGGCCCAAGGTCTAAAACGGGCCTGCAGATGCAGACGAGTCCGGCCGCGGCTCCCCCCGGGCTCGGAGGGATGACCCGTATAACAGGGGGTCCAAGCTAACGTACCCCAGCAAACGCAAAAGAATTAAAAAATATTAAAATTTTTTAATACCTTTGAATCCCTTTTTTGGCGGAATTAGATGGAATTAAATGGGATTCGAAATGAGATGGTCCAATCCCATGGAATCCAAAAAAGAAATTTTAAATTCCATCCAATCCTATAGAATCCGTAAAGGTTATGGAATTACATGGCATTAGATGGTTTAGAAAACGTCTCGCGCCTCCGTTGGGCGACCAAGCGCCGTTGTTCGTCGGTGAGCTTTTGTGTATGTCTATGGGCATTACACGCACTACTGCCGACGGGCAATTAGCCCGAAAATGAGATTTGTAAGATCTGTCAGGCACCGTAGGGGGTCCCTTTACATAGCGGTCGAGACGAAACTTTGAACTCGAGAAGACGCCTAGCGGCGTCGACGCGAATTGCCGGTAATGCAGATACCGCGCGGGCGTGTACTATTGTTGGCGCGTACCGCCACAGAGTTCAACACGGACACTTTTCAATCCCTATCCTGGCATTCAATGGTATTCATTTTATTGTCAGAATAGACGGAATTCAATGGAATTCAATACGGAAATTTTTAATTCCTAGTTTGGCGTTCAATGGTATTCATTTCGTTAACGGAATCAATGGTATTCAATGGAATTCATCACGAAACTTTCCAATCCCTAACCTGGCATTCAGTGGTATTCATTTTGTTAATGGAATCAATGGTATTCAATGGAATTCATCACGAAACTTTCCAATCCCTAACCTGGCATTCAGTGGTATAATATTTTTGTGTCGGAATTGGATGGGATTCAAAAAAGATAAATCCTTTCCAAAATAAGGAATTCCATGATATTGAAACTATTTCAATCCCTTTTTTGGACAGAATGGAATTCGGAAAGTCCTTAATTGAATTCCTGGCAATCCCGTTTTAATTCTTTTCAATCTTTTTTCGTTTGCTGGGACACGAACTGGATCCCATGATTCGCTAAAAGCTTTTTCCCGGATTTGTAGATGGCGTTAGGTAGGCTACTAGGAATTCGGTACCGCAGGAGGTCGATTATGCCTCCGGGTGTCGGCCTACTACCGACGTCTTGACGAGAGGTATCGAGGAATAATTACACACTCGATTACTGCTGATAGAATAATACTTTATTGCAGACCACGCAACAGCCACGAGAGTCAGTACAAATTTAACGGTCGTCGTAACTCAGTTCTGCCAACCTTGTAACTCTCCACTCTTCATGCTAGCGCAGGAGAGGGGGCTGACCAATCGGAAGCGAGACAGATATGCTGCTCCCTACACACTCCCCCCCGAGTGTTAACGAAATAAATAATAAGTAATATTGCACTAAGCGAATGAGCTTATGCGTTTGGCCAGGTGCTGTTGTACGAGGTTAACAATACCTTAACTAAAAATATATTATATGCTTAAACGTAATTTGAGCCGACTTATATCTAATAACATTATATAGAGTAGAATTCTGACTTACAATTAAATCACTTTGGTTTAGTGGACGGCGCAAATGTAACAGTCTTATGAGAGTAGGTCTTAAGCGCTGGGTTCGGATTTACATTCCGGTTGAGTATGTTCTCGGAGGTTGATGGGGGGTCGGCGGGGTCGTCAGGGACAAAATATGCCGGCTTTAATAAATCGACGGACACGCTTTTTGTGTTTCCGTTGATATCAATATTAAATACGCGCTCCGAGATGCGTTGCACTACCTTGTGCGGACCGGTGTACGGACGCTCTAACGCCCTTTTAGCCATATTGCGTAAAAACACATGAGTACAATTATATAAATCTTTAAAATAAAAGGCGCATTTTTTATGTTTGTGCGCGACGGGAACCGGCCGGACTTGGCGCATATATTCGCGGAACTCTTCAAGGAAATAATTAGGGTTAGGTGTAAAATCATCGGGAAGAAAGAATTCCCCGGGAAGTCGTAAAGTCGTCCCGAACATAAATTCGGCGGGAGACGCATTTGTGTCAGCACGGACGTGCGACCGAAGTCCTAATAGAACGGTAGACAAGGTACGCGTCCAGCACGCATCGGCATGGCACATGATTGCGGCTTTAAGCACCCGGTGCAAACGTTCAATCATGCCGTTTGACGCCGGGTGGTAGGCGGTTGTACGAATTCGTTCGCAACCGATTAATGAAAGTAACGCTTCAAATAAGCGGGATTCGAATTGGGCTCCCTGATCCGTAGTTAGTAATCGAGGGGTTCCGTAACGGGAAATCCACGCGTCGTAAAATGCTCTAGCAACGGTTTGTGCGGAGATATCTTTAAGAGGAATTGCCTTGGCCCAACGCGAAAATCTGTCGATCATAGTGAGACAATAAGAGTAACCCTCAGAAGGAGGCAATGGGCCGATAATGTCAATATGCACCTGATCAAATCGCCCGTCGGGAGCAACAAAGTGCTCAGGAGTTAGTTTTACGTGACGAGAGATTTTTGCTTGCTGACATTCGATACAGTTTTTACACCATTTAGCGATATCGCGGTGCATGTCAGGCCAGACATAACGCTGTCGGATAGTACGATCGGTAATTTTGCCACTCGGATGGGCTGGGTTGTGAAACATTTGAAATACTTTAACGCGGAGACTATCGGGGACATATGGCCGAATAGCTTCGCCCGAGATTTCGCAATATACAGTTGTGTGATCTGGGCCCCACTGAATTTTCTTCAACTTTAAAGGATGATCGGGGGCGTTAGCAATCAACTTGAGTTGCTCGTCGTTCTTTTGCAGCTCGGCGAGCTCATTAAGATTAAATTCAACCGGCAAACGCAGGGAATCGATCCGCGAATGCAAATCCGCGACAACATTTTGTGAACCAGCGACATGTTCGATATGCGTTGTGAACTGCGCGATATATGACAATTGGCGTAGTTGTCGCGGGGACGCCTTGTCAGACCGTTGCATAAATGCATACATGAGCGGTTTATGGTCGGTCAAAATTTTAAACTCGCGTCCTTCTACAAAATGACGAAAGTAATTAACGGCTTCAAAAATTGCCGTGAGCTCTCGGTTGTAAGCGCTATACCGAGTTTGCGCGGGGGAGAATTTGTGCGAAAAAAATGCTAAGGGCTCCCAAGTATCCCGTTTTTTCTGTTCAAGAACTGCCCCCATGGCGAAATCGGAGGCATCCGCGACTATACGGAGTTCCGCGCTAATATGGGGATGCACCAGCATTGCAGCGTTAGCGAGGCCGTTTTTGGTCTTTGCAAACGCTTCGATTAATTCGTCAGACCATACGATTACACGCTTATCGTTTTTACGCGAGTCGACTAGTAATGAATTTAGTGGTGCTTGAGCTTCTGCCGCGCGAGGGATGCTGCGACGGTAAAAATTTATCATGCCGTGAAAACGGCGTAGGTCGGCGATGGTTTTGGGTCTAGGAAATTTGGTAATCGCCTCAACTTTCTTTGGGATGGGGCTGATTCCTTTACCATTTATTATATACCCGAGAAACTTTAGTTCATGTGCGCCGAATACGCATTTTTCAACATTAAGGCGGAGGTGAAACTCTTTAAGCCTTTGGAATACAATGCGTAAATGTTTAGCATGCTCCTCTGGGGAAGAGGAAGCAATTAGGATATCATCCATATAAATAAAAACAAAATCTAGATCGCCTAAGGCGCGATTTATATATCGTTGAAAAGATTGACCGGCGTTACGAAGGCCAAAGGTCATAAATAAGTATTCGAATAACCCGAAAGGGGTTATGATAGCTGTTTTCTCAATGTCCTCAGGGGCCATTGGAATCTGATTATAGGCTTTATATAAGTCGAGGGATGAAAAGATTGTTTTACCGTGTAGATTAACGGAGCAGTCATGCAGGTGGGGGGTGGGGTATCTATCAGGTCGCGTGATTGCGTTTACACCGCGGTAATCGCCGCACACCCGCCAGGTGCCGTCTTTTTTACGGACTAAATGAATGGGACTGGCCCATGGACTGCTAGAGGGGCGGCAAATGCCTGCTTCGACTAAAGCTCTGATCTCGGCCTTTGCGGCCTTAAGTTTATCAGGAGGAAGGCGCCTAGCGCGCGCAGCGACTGGAGGGCCGGTGGTGATAATATGGTGAAACACGTCACAATTGGACGGCGGGGCGAGGGGAAGGGCTCCTGTTATTTGCGGAAAGTCCTTGAGAATTTTGGAAAACTCAGAGGAAGATTTAATCGTATTAATCGAATGTATCGGGGCTGGTTTTTTAATCGCGAGGGTATATAACTTAGTAGTGGAGTCTATAAGACGTCGTCGTTTTAAGTCTGGTATTAACCCGTAGTGCGATAGTAAGTCAGCGCCAATGATGGGGTACGGAACTGCGGCAATGCAAAAATTCCATTGAATTGGCTGTCTTAAACCGAGGTCAAGCTCACGAAGAGATTCCCCGAACGTGTCGATACGCGTATCATTTGCTGCAAAGAGCTTTAATTCAGAGGGCTTTCCCTTGATCCTATCGTTAGCGGGTACAAGAGAGATATCCGCGCCTGTATCGATAAGGAACATTTGGCCACTGGCACGATCACGGACGTGGAGACGATTAGAAACTTGAAGGCCCTTGCCGACCATCTCCGAACGGGGGGGCGGGCTTAGTTTTTTTGGCTTTTCCAAGTCTCATATTTTGAGCACCACGTTCGACACGAAGTCGGATTATCCGGGTATTTGGTATGAGCCGGACAGAGCGCGGGTGTGATCGCCCTGTTTGGCGAGGTTGAGGTCCTACGCCTGCGGGAGTTGGATCGCGAACGCGAACGCGAATTTCGTGACTTTTCCAGCTTTTCGATTCTTTCGATGAGTTGTTGGATCTCGGTCTTTGCGGGAGGGGGTGTATTCCCCTTAGTCACGGCGGAAGCGTATTCGCCTCCGAAGGCGCTCTCAGCCATTCGGTCAGCGGCCTCGGCTAGTCCGTTAAGGTCGGTGGCTCCCGTGGCCACCAGAACGGCGCGGTGTTTGCGTGGTAGTTGGTCCAGGAAAATTGATCTTATTACGCTATCATCTATCTTTCCGTTATTAAGACCGCGCAATCGGCTGAGGACTAATGAAGGTTTTCCATCGGTCCCGACTTGTCCCCTTAAAAGTTTTCGCAATTTTGTTTCGTCCAAAGGTGCATATGTCGCGAGAATTCGAGCCTTCACCTGTTTATAAATATCCGCTAGGGGAGGGTCCGAAATAATTAAGTCTCTTACGCAATCTAATATTCCGCCACCTAGTGCAGCGAGGACGGTATCGGCTTTGGTGGATTCAACGGTAATTCGCGCATTACTCATGGAAACTTCAGCCTGGATGAACCACAATGCTGGGTCGACTTGTGAAAACGGGGGAAGCTTGGGAACCCTGTAATTATCTATACGCGGAATTTGAATATTATCATCGATCGCGTCTGAGGTATTTGTGTTAGGGTCTTGAGCGTTTAGCTGAGCTCGTAATTGTGCGAGCTGAGCTTGTGATTGCGCGAGCTGGTTTTCCGCTTCTCCCGCGCGGGCTTGAGCGGCTATAAGAGCTGCGTTCGACATTGTTTAAAATTTGCTGTAGGATATTAGCGACACAAGAGAGGTAAACGACACGAGCGTTATACAATATAAATGACGGTGCGCGGCGAATAACTAGCTTACTTTTACATTATTGTAGCCGGGTAAATGGTGGGTAGAATCCAAAGCCCCGGTGACGATGGGACCCAAGGCGCCGGAGACGTTGGCTTCACGCATTAAATGTCTCAACAAAGACGGAATCCAAGGCGCCGGTGTCGTTGGCTTCACGCAATCACAGCGATGAGGCGATGACGACGTTGTCGATCCGTGGCATCGGCGAAGGAAGGCCGGTCGCACACCAGGAAAAGGCGGTAACGGCGGGGGCGGAGAAGGGCCGGTCACGCACCAGGGCATGGTCGTGGTAACAAGACGGCAGAACCGCTGTGGCCACCCGGGCGCCGGTAGGGTCTCACGTGCCCGCCTCGTGCCTCGTGAAGAAAGCGCGGCAAAAAAGATGGCCGCTCGAATAATGTTTCGGCGCGGCAAGGTTGGCTGGCCGCAGCGTGGGCAAATAACAGCCAAAGACGCGGGCGCAGGGATGTACCTTGCAGCTGCGGGTAATTCGAGCCGCTACTTCTGCGTCCGTTCCTCGGGGAAGTCTGGTCCACACGAGGATTTATCTCTGACTCGGGCTTCCGGTAGCAATTTGTGCAAGAACCGTTGCGTGTTTTTTAGTCGGGGCCACCAATGTAGGAATTCGGTACCGCAGGAGGTCGATTATGCCTCCGGGTGTCGGCCTACTACCGACGTCTTGACGAGAGGTATCGAGGAATAATTACACACTCGATTACTGCTGATAGAATAATACTTTATTGCAGACCACGCAACAGCCACGAGAGTCAGTACAAATCTAACGGTCGTCGTAACTCAGTTCTGCCAACCTCGTAACTCTCCACTCCTCATGCTAGCGCAGGAGAGGGGGCTGACCAATCGGAAGCGAGACAGATATGCTGCTCCCTACACTACCACATACATATACATCACATCGATGAGCAACGGCCCTAGATACATCAAAGTATAATTGTGACTTTGAATGTAAAATTGCATGATTTAGCATATGCATACTATAATACACATAAGAGTTTTAATAAATAATAATGTATATATTTTTTTTATTTTTATGTTGTTACATAAATATATTGTCTTTAACTCTCGGTTGTCACACGAGATCAAAAACCCCAATTTTCAAACAGCTGCATGCTGTCCAAAAACAAAGTTTAAACATTGTAGATCAATGTATTATAAAAAATTCACTTTTTGAATGTTTAAAAAAATTCTTAAAAATATTCAAAAAAGAGGTGTGACAACCAAGGGTTAATATATCTATTTTTATATTGTCTCTAATATATCTATTTCTATATTTCTTGTAAATAAATATTAATTATTTAAATATAGAATTTACTTTGTAATGCTCTTCTTTCTTTTCTACTGTACATTCTATTTATATTTGCTTAATCGGTCTAGAAATTGTATTATGTTATTAATAATATAGGACACAAATGTGACAAATCTGAATAGAATGTATAGTTTATCTTTTTAATTAGCATAATAAGCTGCTATGGAAGAATTATATATATATATATATATAAACTTTTGATTCTTACGGAAAAGCGGCACGTTAATTGGCTACCGCGTCGCTTCTCGCCGCGCGGCAAGTGTTTCCGCGTCCTGTGGACAGAAGCCATAAGATCCGGCTACGAGTTTCCCCCCGCTTTTGTAGATGGCGCTAAAACTAGGCGTCCGCGTTTAGTACACGGTAGCTTGGAGCCACTGCCGTATAACGGATGGGCCGGGCTGGGCCGATGCGTCTGCCGAGACACAGATGGAGGAGCGACTCGCTGCCAGGATAACAGCCCATTTTTATGGGCTGTTTGGGACCCTGGCGGCAAGGCTCCTCGAAGCGAGCTTACCCCTGGTGGTGGCAGGCCCTGCTGGGAAGCAGGTGGCGAGCGGGGGAGCGGTGGTGAAGCCGAAGCCTTTGGGCCAGGCGGCAGAACCGACCCCTGCCGCTATACCTGGGGGCAAGGGAGGGAAGGGGAAAGGTGGAGGGAGAGCCGCGCTCGCGACTGTCCCCGCCGCCCCGACTACCCAGACTGCCAGAGGGGGAGACAAGACCGCCCCGAGGACCCCCGCTGGAGCCTCGGAAACGCGGTAAGAGAGGGCCATTACGTCGGATGTACCCCGACGAGCCTCCCAGCCTGAGCCCGAAAGAACTTGGGCAAAGGTGGTAGGGAGGCTGAAGAGGAGAAAGGGGGAGGCTTCCGCTCTCGACCCCTCTTCTGCCCGCCCCGGAGAAACCGGTAAGACTGGCGCGCGCGGCGAGACCTTTAGGTCAGACTGCGCCAGTCAAGAAGACGAGGCGGCAGCCCCCGAGGGCGGCCGCCGTCACTATTACCTGCCCCGAGGGGCAGTATGGTGTGAAGTGATGGCCGAGATCCGGGGGAGGGTTAGCCTTCAGGACCTAGGGGTAGATGGGCTCCGGGTGAAACGCGCGATCACCGGAGACCTCACCCTGGAGGTCCCGGGACCAGACAGCGGTTCCAAGGCGGACCTACTCTGCCAGCGCGTGGCAGAGGCGGTCGCTGGAAGGGTGGGAGTTAGAGTCGCCAGGCCCGTTAAGACTGCGAAAATTCGCGTCAAGGGCCTGGACGACTCTGTCTCCACGGCCAAGTTGGCAGAGGCGCTGGCGCGCAAAGGCGCGGGCCCCGCCAGCTCGATACAGGTGGGGCCCATAAAACGGGCCCCAAGTGGGACAGGGACCGCGTGGGCTCGCTGCTCTCTTGCTGCGGCCAATAGGGTCGTGGCAGAGGGCAGGCTTACGGTGGGCTGGGCACTGGCAGGGGTCGATATCTTGGAGCAGCGGCCCCTGCAGTGCTTCAGGTGCCTGGAGGAGGAACATGTCCGGGCACAATGCCGCAGTGAGATTGACCGTTCCGGTGAATGTTACCGCTGCGGCGAGCCCGGATATAGGGCCCAGAATTGTGCAGCGCCTCTCCGGTGCTCTCTCTGTTCTAAGGAGGGCGCACCGGCGAGGCACAGGGCGGGGTCGAATGCCTGCCGCCCCGCAAATAAAAGGAAAAGAGGCGGTAAATGCCGACGCGCTGGCGCCCGCAGCTGGCTCCTTCTCTGGGGGAAGGTCTGCGAGAGTGGAGGTAAGGGCTGCCCGGTTCGGTTCCTTGGATTTTCGGACCGACCGACTGGCGGTCGTCCCTTCTGCTAGCGCGGACGTGTCGGCGTCGGCGAGCAGCGGACACGAAGATGGAGGTGGAGGCGGAGACCGTCCGATCCGGTTTTGACCGGCCGGCGGTTCTCCCCCCGGTGGGCGTGGACGCAACGACAACCGCGTTGGTCAATCTGACCGAGCCGGCTGAGCTGAATCGGTCGTTCTGGCTGAAAAAAGGGGAGGGACGGGGCTGGACCGGCCCCGAGGCGACGGGGTTGGAGGACCAGGAGCTCACGGGTTAATGCCGGCGACTAAGGTCGCCCAGATTAACCTTAACCACGCCCGCCTAGCCCAGAATTTGTTGACACAGGTCCTGGCGGAGCGTGGTACCACTCGCCGTGGTAGCGGAGCCCTACTGTGTTCCGGCGAACCCAAGTTGGGTGGTGGACCAGACCGGTAGGGCGGCCATTTTCTGGCATGGCGCGCAGCACTCGCCGCCGCTTTCGTTGTTCGAGAGCGGCGACGGTTTCATTGCGGCGGGATACAGAGATGTTTACGTCATCTCCGTATACTCCTCGCCCAACGATCGGCCGGTCGAGTTCAGTGCATTGCTGGACCGGCTGGCCGGCTGCGCGCACCGGTGCAAAGGGCGCCCGCTTATTATTGTGGGAGACTTCAACGCCAAGTCGGCGTTATGGGGTTTGCCCCGCGAGCGAATGCCCGAGGCGGCGAGGTGGAGGCGTGGGCTGCTGGACTCGGCCTTGAGCTGATTAACTCTGGTCGGGCCAGTACCTGCGTAAAGACCCAGGGCGAATCGATTGTCGATCTCACCTGGGCCAATCCCCTCGCCGCCCGTCGGTTGTCTGGGTGGAGGGTTCTCCAGGAGGTGAAATCCCTGTCGGACCACCTCTATATAGAGATGGCCCTCACCCACTCGCGATGCGGAGCCACCCGGACACTCGCCGCCTTCGCAAGGCATATGGCCTGACGAGGTGGGTTGTCCGGCAGTTAAATGGGGACCGCCGCAGGGCTGCCCTGCTGATCGCGACCTGGCCCCCAGAAGAGTTCTGGGGTGGTCGGGGGATTGCGGGCAGGGTGGCCTGGTTACGTGAGGTAATGGCGCGGGCATGCGACGCCGCGATGCCGCGAGTCCGGGGAGGTGCCGGTAGGCGGGCGGCCTACTGGTGGTCCGAGGAGATTGCGGAGTTGCGTCGCATCTCCGTCCGCGCCAAGAGACGGTTCCTACGAATCCGCCGGCATCGCAGGAGCACGTCAGAAAGGGTGAAGAAGGCCGCCGTATCGGCGTGGAAGGCGCGCTGGGTCTTCTGCAGGGCTATGCAGAGGGCCAAAAGGCGCGCATCGGATGAGTGGCTCCTTGGCCTGGATGAGGACCCATTTGGCCGGGCTTACAAGCTGGTCATGGGCCGACTTCAGCCATGGGCGCCCCCCATCACCGAATCGATGGAGCCCCGGCTCCTCGAGGAGGTGTTGGAAGGACTGTTTCCCGGCGACGGCGCTCCGTTGCCGGAGGGCGCGGGTCGAGGTGCCGACCCGGATGCGCCTATCCCGTGGCTGGAGGAATGGGCCGTCACGGCCGAAGAAGTCACGAGGGCGGCCAGGAAGCTAAGGGCGCGTAAAGCGCTTGGCCCGGACGGTGTTCCGGGCAGTGTCCTGGCCGTCGCAGTGAAAAGATGCCTGGCCGGTTTCTTGGGGCGTCTGTTCACAGACTGCCTCAGGGCCGGCCAGTTCCCGCCCGAGTGGAGAAGGGCCAAGTTGGTCCTCCTCCGCAAACCTGGGAAGCCGGTAAATACACCATCGGTGTATCGGCCTATCTGTTTGCTGGACGAGACGGGAAAGCTCTTTGAGCGTGTTATTGCCGGTCGCCTCGTCTAGCATCAAACCCGGGTAGGACCCCAGCTCTGCGCTGAGCAGTATGGGTTCCGGGCCGGAAGGTCCACCATGGACGCAATTGCGCGTCCGGGAGCTCTCCGAGGAGGTGACCCAGGAAGGGGGAGTTGTGCTTGCGGTGTCATTGGACATCGCTAATGCATTTAACTCTCTCCCCTGGGGTAAGGTAATCGAGGCGCTGGAGCGAGGCAATGTGCCTCGCTACCTCATCGCCACCGTCGCCGGGTACTTCCGCCGTCGTGCGGTGATATTTGGTGGGCGAGATGGAGAGCTCCATGCGCGGGAGCTGATGTGCGGGTTCCCACAGGGGTCCGTGCTGGGGCCCCACCTGTGGAACGCCGCATACGATGCCGTACTCAGGGCGCCACTCCCACCCGGCTGCTCGGTCGTTGGCTATGCCGACGATACGATGATCATGGCCCCGGGCAAAGATTGGCGCGACGCGTGCTCCACGGCAAACGTGGCAATCGCGTGTGTGGTGGGCCGCATCCGAGCTATGGGGTTATGTGTAGCCCCACAGAAGACGGAAGCGGTCTTTCTCCGCGGCGGTTCCCGGTGTAAACGCCGTTGGGGGCTCAGGGACTCAGGGACTCACCGTTGTGGTGGATGGTGTCTCTGTGGAAGTTGGGGCCCAGGTCAAGTACCTGGGCCTCAACATAAATGGACGATGGAGCTTCGGCGAACACATAGCTCGTCTTGCTTCCCGCATTGGGGGGGGGTCGCGGCCTCCTTGGAAAGGCTTCTGCCCAACGTGGGTGGTCCGGGAGGTCGCGCCCGACGACTATTTGCGGGGGTGGTGAGTTCTATCGCCCTCTATGGGGCGCCCATATGGGCGGGGAGGGTCGCCGCCAATCGCACGCTGTGCAAGAAATTGCGCAGCGTGCAGCGGAAAATGGACCTCCGAGTGGCGCGGTGCTACCGACCGTGTCGTACGAGGCGGCCACGGTCCTCGCGGGCTTTCCGCCTCTGGAGCTGGTCGCGGAATCGTACGCGTTTGTGTACAAGCGCATGCGCCAGCTCCATGCGGAGGCGAGGGGTAGAGGTGACGTGCTCGCTTCTAACGTGCGCGGTACGGTGAAGGAACGCGTCAAAGGGGCCATGCTCGCGAAGTGGGCGGAGCAATTGGCCGCCCCAGGGCTGTCCAATCGGACAGTGGGGGCGGTCGCTCCGCTCCTTCGCGAGTGGCTCGAGCGGATGAAAAGGTGGGTCTCATTCCGAATGGCACAGGTGCTCACAGGGCACGGTTGCTTCGGCGACTACCTGTGTCGGATCCGGAGGGACCCCACCCCGCAGTGTCAGCACTGCGGGAATGAGCTGGACACGGCCCAGCATACGCTAGCCGTGTATCCGGCGTGAGGAGCTGAGCGCGCGGCGTTCGAGGCCCAGATAGGGCAGGACCTGGAGGGCATTTGCTGCTTTCTGTAAGGTCGTCATCTCACAGAAGGAGCAGGCCAAGCGAGAGCGCAGGGGAGAGGTGCCCGCGGCGGAGCGCCAGCCGCCGCCGCTACATCCTCCCCCACAACCGCTTCTTAGAGACGACGGGGTAAGCGGGGGGCCCCCGCTAGGAAGGTGATAGGCGTGATGACAATCACGCCCACCCGGGACCTCCCGAGCTAGAAAGAGCGGGAGACCTCCGTGCGGTGGGCGCGGCGGCGCCGCGCCCGCCCGGAGCCCCCGCGTAGACCGCGCATAGATCGCGCGGCGCACCTGCGCGACCACGTGGCGCTGCTACAGCGCCGCGGAGAGGGCGGATGACCGGGAGGTGGGGTTGGCGCTTAACCGGGTTTAAAAGCCGCGTAACGGCTCCCGGTTCAAAGTCCGACGGAGTATCGTTGGTCTCGCCCGCCCCACCCCCCGTGGCAGCATCCGGATATGGGAGAGAACCGTCGCCCGTGGTGCGTGCGCATGGCGCGCACCAGCGCCGCGCATCGGCGCCACGGGCATCGGTCGGGGAGAAGGAGGGGATGTGGAGTGGGGAAGTATTCATCTCCCTGATGCCTCCCAGGAGTTGGGCGACGGAGTCGGAGGTGATGTCCCCCGACCCGTCGTGGAGTAGGAAGGATTCCCCCAATATAAAAAAACTGATGGGACTGGGGGGAGGAGTATTTTTCATGAGATACCTCCCTTCCTCCCCAGGGATTAACGGCGTGGGAGGTGCCCGAAAGCATGCTGCTCAGCGATTCCCGGGCACCCTCCAGCTAAATGCCAGAGGTGGACACCCGTAGGGTTTTAGCGGGTAGGCCCATTAGGGAGAGTTCCACATAACCCCGGCCTTATCACCCAGGGCTGGGGTATGCGTAAAGCATTTTCCCTGCAATAAAAAAAAGCCGCGGAGCTGTATTGAGTGCCGCCGGACCACCCGTGCTGGGCGGTTGACCGGCGCAACTCCGTGGCAATAACGTAGAAGATGACGGACGAGCCCGTCGCCTGCACTCGACTTAAGGCAGGTGACGGATTCGTCGCAGTCAGGTGGGGCCACGTTGCGGTGGTGGGAGTCTACATCTCCTCTAGCCTCAGCGTGGCCCAATACGAAGCGGTCCTCGATGATATATGGGGGTGCGTCTGCAGGATGCTTCTTGGACCGACGGTGGTGGCCGGGTACTTCAACGCCAAGTCGGCGTTGTGGGGGTTCCCGGTCACCGACGGAAAAAAAAGACTCCTTAAGAGATGGGCGGCGGGTCTGGGACTCTGTGTTATTAACAAGGGGTCGATGCGATCGAGCGCATAAAAACCCTCTCGGAAGCCGCGGCGAAGGAGGACAGGGTGTTAGGCGTTTCTTTCGACGTTGCTAACGCTTTCAATACCCTGCCATGGCCGGTCATACAAGGGGCGTTGGAACATCACAACGTCCCCCAATACCTGATAGACATCATACATGACTATCCACGGGACAGGAAATTGGTGTATACGGACCGCGAGGGCTGGATAGTCGAGGATACGGATTGACATTTCACGCGACACAGGTGCTCACCGGACACGGGTGTTTTGGTGAGTACCTGTGCCGAATTGGGAAGGAAGCCATTACGCAGTGCCACCATTGCGACAAGAGGAGGGACTCGGCGCAGCACACGCTGGAACATTGTCCAGCGTGGGCTGAGCAGCGCCGAGTTCTGCAGGCAGCGGTCGGAAACGACCTTTCCTTCCCGGCTATTGTGGCAGCCATAGTCGGGAGGGAAGACAAGTGGAAGGCGTTCCTCGTATTTTGCGGACAAGTAATGTCCGCAAAAGAGGACGCCGAGAGGATTCGTCGCGGTGAGCGCGCTGCTCCCGCAGCGGCGGATCCTCTATAAGAATACAGCGAACTTGCGAGTTCCGAGACGTCGGCCAAAAACTCCCTGAACAACAGGAGAAGTGGCGGGGTCGGTAGTGTCCACACCTTGCCACAAACACAAATAAGCGAGCTCTCTGAGCCACAAAGTCATAAAAAGCTCAGAAAAGGGAGCCACTCTAGGTTCAGCATCGGGGGGTGTACCGGATGCATACTGACTGTTCCCGGACGCTCCCCCCTAACGATGCAGGTAAGGACACTCTAAGGTTTTAGCCGGTAGGCTATGCATGCAGTATCGTGGGCGATGTGCATGCGTAAAATCCGGCACTCCCCACTTCCTCGCCTCGGAGGGCAGGGGGGTCTTCCCCTTCGAGACTACTAGGTAAACCGGCCAAGTCCCGGGATCTCAGTAATAGATTTCCTCACGTATAAAAAAAAAGGTTTGGCATATTTGATTGATCATAATCTGTCGAAAGAGTACTATATAAGTATGCGTAAAATGCTGATATCAAGAAACGCTAACATTTTTCCCTCGTACAATAAAGTCGCAGCTGCCAAAACAATATGCAGACCTCCAGCAGAATCTGTATCAATCAGTGATACTTATGCTGAGGTTTCTTTGCAAGCATTGCTCAACCACACTGCTCAAAAAATCTTAAACATGCAAGCGGATACTGTACTTCATTATGCAAGAACTACGAATTCAACGGAAGTTGAAGCTGCGCTGATCTGCTCCTGGGGCTTTGACAAGAGTTCTGGACACTCTGCCTATAAGCAAAGGTTCGATAAAAAAAATGTTGACGTGAGCGATAAAAATGTATTCGCCACTACCCTCATTCCCCTGCGGCTGTCAACCGCAAATAACTGTGTGTTATGGAATAACAGAGCTTCACAATCACCCTGGTTTTGTCGTCCGATTAAACTGCAATATATAAAAGAATTGGCCGAAGTCATCATATCACAGAAGCGCCTCATTGACGAACAAATATACCACTTGCAAAGTGTAGAAATATTGCTGGATTAATGTACTGTTCGCGTGCATTTCTCGCTGCTTATGACACTCATAGATGGTAAAGTTTTGAGTACTATAACAAAATCTACGCAGTCTTGCCCTATTTGTCAATCTACGCTTTTACAGTTCAACGACCTCTCAAACGCATTCACACCTAAGCCGCTGTCACTTGAATACGGCATCAGCCCATTACATGCATGGATTAGGCTTTTGGAATGTACTCTTCATATTTCTTATCGACTCGATATTAAAGTGTAGCAAGTAAGAAGCGAGGCTCACAAAATCGCATTTGCAAATCGTAAAAAACTAATCCAAGTATGTCTTTGGGAAAAGATGGGGCTAAGAGTGGACAAGCCTAAGCCAGGTGGTTCTGAAACTACTAATGACGGCAATACGGCGCGCAGAGCTTTTAAAGATCTTAATCTGCTTGCGCAGTGCCTTGAGCTTGACGTGGAATTTCTAACAAACTTGAAAACGATTCTGGTAGCAATGTCATGTCAACTTCCCATCAACTCATCACGCTTTGATGCATTTTGCCGTTCTACTGCTGAGATGTACGTCCGACACTACTCCTGGTATCGCATGCCATCTGCGTTACATAAAATCCTAATACATGGTGCTGCGATAATAAGAAATAGCATATTGCCGGTTGGAATGGTCGGAGAGGAGGTTTCAGAGGCTCGAAATAAAAACTATAAAAAATATAGGCTAGAGCACAGCCAAAAGCAAAGTCGCACTACGAACCTGGAAGATCTGTTTTACAGAGCAATGGATTCATCAGATCCTCAGATATCTTTTATAAATTTGGATTCCCGACTAAACAGTACACGCAATAGCACAACTAAACGACAGCCACTCCCTCCAGAAATACAATATCTTCTTTCCATTCCCGAAATAGAGATCTCTAATATAAATGAATCGGGCATCAACTCAGACAGCGACAATGAAAATAAAGACGACATAACTGGGTTTTTAAAAACAATGGACTGTCTCGACGAATTAGAGCTTTCGGATGAAGAAGCAGAGTCAGTCGTGTAATGCCCCTCGATTATTAATTTTTATTAGAACCCACTTAAATTTCTTTATTCCAATGCACGATGCGATGATCGATTGCCTGCTACATTATTGAGTAGTTAATAAAACACTCCGAATACAGTGAGAGGCGAGGGGACTCACATTAAAAAAGCACCCCGATTTGTGAAAGGCAAGGGGACTCACTTTAAAAAAGCACCTTGAAAAAAGGGTGTAAAATCCATTGCAAACCTCTGCATGACAGACACTGGATATTCCAGTATTTTAAACTAATTGCAGGCGTTGTATTCGGCATGAGCGACCTCAAGATTCCCTGATAATCAATTTTTATGCAAAACGACCAATTTTTATAAGTTTTAGTCGTCATGTTGAATCTGCCATTTTGATTTTTGAATTTTTGACACCATATTTGCTATCAGCGACGTCAAAAATCTCCATATATCCAATTTCATTAAAATTGACCAATTTTGCTTCTTTATAGAGGAAGCTTTGTGATGGTGAAAAAAAAATTTTTCGAAATTTTGATGGAAATCATATTAGTAGAAAATGTCCGGAAGTATGTGTGTGTGTGTGTGTATTTTTTGTACTCAAAGATACATGTTTTAAGAGCTTTAAAAAAAATTTTTATCAAAAAATTTCCAAAAAAAAAATTATAGCCGCCGGCAGATGATAATGACACGTTCGGCGGTGGACATCATATCTGGAAAACCGCTCGATCGTTCTGGATCGTTTTCAAATTTACACAAAATATGCTGAGAAACATTTAGAGGTCGATGACGATCTTACTTTTTTTAAATCAATCTTTATTTTCTAATAATTACGTAAAAATGACGAAATTTTCTCACAGACTTTTCCATACCTGAGTTTCAATTCGTTGCCATTTTGTTAAAAAAATCGATTTACCGATCGACCAAAAGTTGAGTGTCCACCTAACTTTTGGTGTCGACAATCGGGTTTCAGTGTTGACACCCAATTATAAAACAAAAGATAAAAATTATAAAATGCAAGGTTAAAACTTTAACCAAAGTTTCGGTGTCGACACCAAAAGTTGAGTGTCGACACTGAAACTTTGGGTGTCGACACCAAATTTTGGGTGTCGACACCAAAAGTTGAGTGTCGACACTGAAACTTTGGGTGTCAACATTCAAATGTCGGTGTTAACACTGAAAAGGCGTTGACACCAAAAATGGAGTGTAAACACCCAAAGTTGGGTGTAAACACCAAAATCTTGGGTGTTTTTTTCGTAAGAATTCTAGGTGGATGTAGCCCCTTAACCCAAGATCGGGGCATGATTTGAGTCAAGATCGGGGGACGATCCAGACAATTAAGTCAAGATCGAAGGACGAACCAGACAATTAAGCCAAGATCGGGACATGATCTAGACAATCCGTACTTATAATACCAAAATTATAGCAGCCACTAATTTTGGTATTAGAAAAATAATTTCGGACACAATTACATTACAGCATCTCAAAGATATGTTAAATTTAAAAAGAATAATATTTAATCTTTATTTAATTAAAGAATAACTACAACTTCATATAATACTGGTCAAGTTTGATAAATTTTTAACACATTCATACTCCTTTGAATGTTCAAGACGCTTGTCGTCACTTTAGCAGCAACAGTGTTTTGTTTACAGATTGCGATCAAATAAATTCATTGAACGTTTTTAATAAAAAGACAGGATGCCTCAAGAACTAATCAACCAAATCTTAAAGAATTGTATATGAAATACGGGTAGAAGACTTAAAAATATAATAAAATTAGAAAAATTGCGCCAAACCAGTCGCAATTTATTCAATTCTAAATCTGTTATATTTATCAGTCTTATATTCTCAAGTCCATATATGGACCATGTAGCCTAAACTACTCAAGTCAATATCGATTTAACATTGTGTCGATTGTAAAACTTCATTTGTGCCACTAATTAGTAAAAAAATCACTTTTTATATATTTAAAAAATTATTTTAAAGTAGAAATAAAAAACTAATGTATAAATAAAAAAATGAAACAAAATGGAAAAGTTAAGAAATATTCGCAATTAATAGGAATTATTTTAATAACAACATTAATTATTTAATTGATTTTTGCAATAGTATAACAAATATTAGTCGCAATAAAGCTTATCACAATAAAAAAGTGTGCAAGTAAAAACTTGCGCATTGTTTCCTCATAGTTTTTAAGTGTGCAAGTAAAAACTTGCACTTTGCTACCTCATAATTTTTAAGTGTACAAATTATAAATTTGAACATTACTTTCTCACAATTTTTAAGTATGCAAATTATAAATTTGCACGTTGTTTAATCAATATTTTATTTCGCTCATAAAGCTTCCTCTATGAGGAAGCCAAATTAATAAATAGCTACTAATAATTATACATAAAAAATAGGCTTCCTCATAAGAGAAAGCTTTATGAGCGAAATAAAATGTTGATTAAGCAACGTGCAAATTTATAATTTGCATACTTAAAAATTGTGAGAAAGTAATGTTCAAATTTATAATTTGTACACTTAAAAATTATGAGGAAGCAATGTGCAAGTTTCTACCAGAGAGAAGAATGAGAGACAACACGGCCCGGTTTTAGGTGATCCGCGAACGCGATACGCCCTCTGGGATCGACGTAAAACGTGCACATGAACTACGTAGCCAACGTCCGCGTTTGGGCCACGGGGTAACGCATACGTGCACGATTTAGGTTGCGTTCCGTGCTAATGTCGGTAACGCAAAGTTATTGATTTTTCGTTATGTGAGCGAGCGAGAAGGTATAAGAGTGAGCGAGATGACAATAAGAGCAACCGAGACAGTAATTGGAGTGAGCGAGATAAGAATAACACATGCAGAAGGCTCGGGGGTGGGGATCTGATCGAGGATCGAGCATCGAGATCGAGTCTTTTCTTTGCGCGCCGTTGTTCTTCTTTTATAAAAATGTGCCCTTCATTGCCATTAAAAAATGCCATTGAATTCCCATTGTTCCAGACGCAATGAAAATGAAGGCATTTTTGCCAAAGATAAAAAGTTCCACACAAAATCCCATTGGTATTGCTATTGGTATTGCCATTGGTTTTGCCGTTGGTATTGCCATTGGTATTGCCATTAGTATTGCCATTGGTATTAACACTGGCAATACCAATGGGATTTTGTGTGGAAATTTTTATCTTTGGCAAAAATGCCTTCATTTCCATTGCGTCTGGAACAATAAGAATTCAATGGCATTTTAATAAATGGTACTATTTTGTCTTTAATATAAATGCCTTCATTTCCCATTGCCTTTGGTTCAACGGATAATCTAATAGGAGCTCTTGTGCCTTAGCGCCTGAAAATATCTGCCTCGGTCCCGTACGGGGTCTCATACATATACCAGTCCGTGCCGAACCTTAAATTTGAGAGAATGCATGAACGATGCGACGCCTAGCGGCGTCGATGTGAACTGCCGGTAATACAGTTACCGCGCGGGCGTGATGATGATGCATGTACCACTGGTGGCGCGAACTGCCACATTTACCATTGACGAATTTCCATTACAATTCACACTGAACAACATTGGCTGAAGGTAGAAAAATTCCATACAAATTTTATCCTTCATGAGTCATTGGTAGTTTCCATTACGCCTGTATGGAAAAGGTTGTCATTCAAATCTTGCCATTGCGTTTCCATTCATCTTATTGCCACTCAATATTTTCCATTAACTTTTCCATATAATTCGCATTGCAAGTTCCATACATAAGTTTTAACCTTCATAAGCCATTAGCAGTTTCCATTACGCCTGTATGGAAAAAGTTGTCATTCGAATCTTGCCATTGCGTTTCCATTCATCTTATTGCCACTCAATATTTTCTATTAACTTTTCCATATAATTCGCATTGCAACTGTAGGGCAACCATACATTCCCACTGACCGCCATTGAGCACTCAAGGGCACATTTTCATAAGGGTTATCTCGCTCACTCCTGTTACTGTCCTACTCGCTCTTATTGACGTCTCGCTTGCTCTTATACCTTCTCGCTCGCTCACGTAACAGCTGTGTTTTAAGACCGACACGCTTTAGAAATTATCACTAAACATTTTTTATATACACCGGAATACACATGTATAAATTTCTCAATTATATTATAATAAACGATTTACGACAACGAATCGAGAATAATTTTATTCAATGCAACTCGCTATAACTGTTACTCATTATTACTTATAGTACTACTGTGACAAATATATTATACTGTTTATATGTTGCATCCAATCGTCCACCGGTCATACTTTTTCTAACGCGACGATGTATGTACACGCAATTTTTTTTTTTTAAGCATGGTGGGGAAAATGCCTGACGCACACCCGCGTCGGCCGTCCGCCAGGGTAGTGTGGGGCTTGCACCCACTAAAAACCCCTCCCCTTCATTCTACAATATATTAAGATTTCTAACAATATAAATATATAGTTAAAATCCATTAATATTTTGAAAAAAAAAATATAATATGTATATTATTTGGAAATAACTAATTTTTTAAGGCTATGCTATATAAACTATTTATATTTAGCTGATGTGCAATTTAAACATAGAACGCATTTTTTAAAAAATTTGTCAGAAAACGCAGAAGAAAGATTTAAACTTAGAAGTTTTATTTCAATACTCTGTGTTGCTGTTAATGAGCATGACGTAAAGACTACAATCACAGTTGAAATAATATTGCATACATCTTCGACTAACAGGTTTCATCACGGGGAAATACACATAAATAGGTTTCTTTTAATAAAATTATCAGTTGTATTTTTTACGTCTTTTTTTCATATTTATATTTTACGACGTTTGTTATTGCGTTTGTAATTTATGAACGTCATTGATATATAGTACGTGTGTACGTTACTTTTTAGTTTTAGTACTTTTAGTAGTACTTTTAGTAGTAATATTTTTAATAGTTTAGTTATTATAGTTGTAGAATAACGTGCGCAACACTTAATATGCTTATGTTAATATATATAGCAGCATATAATAAATCTAAATTGAAAAATTTATGCATTATTTTTTTTATCAGCAAAAAATGCAATGTGACGGTAGTTCTGAAGATGGAACATTTATGGAAGATTTGCAATTTCTTGCAGAATACGATAATGTGGAAAATGCAGAAAACGTTGAGGCACTAAATAAATATGATCAAAGTGCTGTTGTATTTTTTGCTGGATATATAGCGCGACGAAGCGTAGGAAAAACGAAGTGCGATAATTATCGTGATTGCATGATGAAAACGCCAATGGAAAACGCAACTAAAAATGAGATGTACATAGAATTTCAAGAATATCCAAATGCAGACGAAGATGCTCCTGCAGTAACAAAATTGGTACGACCGACAGATCTTTTTACAAACGCAATTAATGACATTTAATCGTGTATGGCTATACATTATTGGCCATCAAAGCAAATTCTAGAAAAGATAACGAATGAATGTATAAATGCAACAAATAAAAAACACTGTGAATGGCTAGACAAAAATAATGCGTGCTACAATCATCGACTGCAAGCGTTGCGATTTATGACAAAGGTAAAATTGTATATACTCTCGCACGAGATATAACAATCGTGCTATAAAAAAGACAATACCCGCAGAAAAATGAGTAATTTGTTAAACAAATAAGAAATAATTACAAGATTGTAGCAAAATAGAATAAAAAAAAACTGCAATACATAAGCGTAAAAAAGTAAGCAATAAAATAACATAAAACGCAGAATCATTTTAAAATATAATGTAAATAATGCTTTTTACATATTAATTTTGTACAAAATATGAAATACAATACTTTTTTAAATCTATTATTGTTTTATTGCATGTTGTAATTTAAAATTACAACGGATAATTATTAAATTATTTATAATAAAATTATAGAATAGTCTTTCGAAAGACTTCGAGGAAATTGTCCTCAATTTACGCCGACGCGGACGCGGAAGTTCATCAAGCTTCCGCGTCAATCGAACTATTGCGATATGCATAAGAATGTGCGACAACGCATTTCGACATTCGCGGAACCGCGGAAGTTCATCAAGCTTCCGCGTCAATATTGCGAGATGCATAGGAATGTGCGATAACGCATTTCGACAATCGCGGAACCACGGGAGTACAGCGAGATTGCGAATGCGCTCGGTCACTGACCGACCTCATTCGGGGGACCGTCGAACCCGGCGGAAAAGCGCCGACAGGGCATAACTCAAAACAATATAAGGGACCGTCGAAGAAGCCGCGACGGAGAGTAATACACCGGAGACTCTGCCCGTGACCGTTCTCGTAAGTCGTGTCGCAAAGGTTTACATTATAACAAAGCGCGTGCGAGTTATAGTAATTGTGAAAGGCAAATACAAGTGTAAGTTAGTGAGTGTAAAAGGGGCGCTGAAATAAAGCTCCAATATAAAGTAAAACAAAGTGAAGTTCATTTAACGACGCCTACACCCCGTTCCACCTGCGAACCCGAGCGCTTCCTAGTCTGCCCGCCTGTGCCTACCGAGTTCCAACTCGTAAGGTCAAGAGATCCCGAAAATAATAAACGGGTAATTATGCATAATAGTGACGTCCTCTCCGATGACATTGACCTTGACATATGTTGTGAAGGTCACCCTACTGAGTGACCTTCAAAAGGTTTTAGCCGTCGGTCATTGTTTATTAAAAAGTTATAAACAAAAAAAGTTTGAAAAATATAGCAGCGATTTTGAGTTTTGGGAGGTATAAACGACTAATATAAACGTCTTTTCTTTAAAGCAGAGAATACTTTATTTCGCGAGAAAGTCGCTGCTTTACCAAAATACAACATTTAAAGCAGTAAATTGTTGATAAATTGAAGTCTTTTTGTTAATGCAGTGAATTGAAACCGATTTCAATGACCTTGATATATGTTGTCAAGGTCATGACCCCGAGTGACCTTCAGAAGGTTCTAGTCGTCGCTCGCTATTCGTTAAATAGTTATTAACAAAAAAGTTTGGAAAATATAGCATATATAGGTGCATATATAGGTTAGTGATCAATGATTTACTGCTTTAAATGTTGTGTTTTGGTAAAGCAGCGACTTTTTCGCAAAATAAAGTATTCTCTGCTTTAACAAAAAGACTTCAATTTATCAACAATTTACTGCTTTAAATGTTGTGTTTTGGTAAAGCAGCGACTTTTTCGCAAAATAAAGTATTCTCTGCTTTAACAAAAAGACTTCAATTTATCAACAATTTACTGTTTTAAATGTTGTGTTTTGGTAAAGCAGCGACTTTTTCGCAAAATAAAGTATTCTCTGCTTTAACAAAAAGACTTCAATTTATCAACAATTTACTGCTTTAAATGTTGTGTTTTGGTAAAGCAGCGACTTTCTCGCGAAATAAAGTATTCTCTGCTTAAAAAAAAAGACGTTTATATTAGTCGTTTATGCCTTCCAAAACTCAAAATAGCTGCTATATTTTTCAAACTTTTTTTGTTTATAACTTTTTAATAAACAATGACCGACGGCTAAAACCTTTTAAAGGTCACTCAGTAGGGTGACTTTCACAACATATGTCAAGGTCAAGGTCATCGGAGAGGACGTCGCTATTATGCATAATTACCAATAAACGTTTTGCCGTAAGCCGTCACCAACCGGCGACGCGGCATAACACAATTTGGTGGCAGCGGTGGGATTGACCAAAGCACCAGGACAACTAGGAAAGACAACAGAAAGCCTGCCTAAGGTACGCAAATAAAGTCTACCAGCTGAGTACGACTAACAAGGAAGGAAATAAGTACGGTGGAACATCTGTGGATTGACCAAGAATCAGATCGACCGGCGGAAATAACCAAGGTACAGAGCGACCAAGGTATCAACAACGGTACTGAGCCAAAAGGGGTCGATTAAGGCATCCTCAAGGACACCAAAGGGCAAAAAGAAAATAAAAGGCCAACACCCAAGGCCAAGTGCAAACATCCAGAGGACCAGCGGACAACGCCAAAGCAGCGGACGACGCCAAGCAGCGGACAACGCCAAGCAACGGGCAACGCCAACGCAGCAACTGCGTTCGACAACCAGCATCTTACTTCACGCCAGGGCCAGCCGCAAACAACGGAGCCTGCGAGCGACCCTGCGAGCTGTACTTCTAATGTAAGTCGAGAAAATTTAAAATTGTACTACGCGTGAATGTCGGGAGAAAATAGTCCTCCCCGAACGCCAATAACCAATGCGTCGTGGTTAATCAACGAATTTTCACCACGGGTAAATAGTCCGCGCGCGACAACACAAGCAACTTTAGATAACGTTCGTGTAGCATTAGAAACGCGACACTCGGACAGCGAAACCGAGTTACCGGAAAACGTTGTTACTGAGCGCGAGTTTCCGTTTGGTGAGATTGACAAGAGTTTATTCTCAAACGAGCCCATTGACCGGACGGACGAAAAACCGCGTAGAAGCAGACCATACGTTAGCCGAACCCCTAGCAGAGTATCCTTGCGACGAGAATTTTCATTAACCTCTTACGAGAGCGATACATTTGACCCTAGCGAATACTATCGGGAAAACGGCGAAGAGACGCGAACGGAAAAACCCCTATTAGAAGAACGCACTCACACAAACCAGCCACAAGCGCAAGTTAAAGAAATCGAAATGGCACAGTCACAATCTGACGCACAGTACGCACCGCTATCTACGGAAACGCACGACGTAAGAGAAATATACAATTTATTACGGGAAATGCAGAAAATGCAAGAGGAATCGCGTATGGAAATGCGTGACGAAACGCGCGAATTACGAGAACGGTTAATAACACTAGAAAATAGTGCACGAAACGGCGACCAAGTAGGAGCCGGAAACGGAAGATATTCGAGCGAAAATTACGGACGGACGGAACACGATATAAGAAATCGGCGTAGTTCCATACCGAATTCTATAACGTTAAAAGAAGCACGAAGCATGATCCCTGAGTTCGATGGGACGTCGCGACAAAAATTACAAGAATTTATAAACGCGTGCACATATGCGGTACATAATATACAGCCTACAAACGAAGAATCATTAGTACAGGCGATTTTATATACAAAATTAAAAAGAAAGGCAATGCAAGATTTTGAAACGCGAGATATACAAACATTCGCTCAATTAAAGCAACAATTAGAAGATTGCTATCAAGCCAAGCAGAGCACTACCCATTTGCAGATTGAGTTTAATACGCTCCAGCAAAAGCCAAACGAAAGCGCACATGCCTTTGGGCAACGAGTCGATCTACTAGCCATGAAGCTATATGACGCTATGATAGAAAGAAAAGATCACTCCAGTATGTTTAAACGCGCGATCCAGCAAACGATACAAAAACAAGCTTTAATTAATTTTCAAATAGGATTGCGCGACGAATTAAAAATACTTGTACGTTCGCAGCGATATGCGACGTTACAAGAAGCTATAACGGGAGCGAGCGCGGAAGAAAAGCTCATAGGGCCGACCGCGACAAAAACGGGCGCCTCGCCATACAAAAATAAGCCAGGATATACGAGACAGCCCCAAAATCAGAGCGTACAATGTTTTAAATGCGGAAAAACTGGTCATTATGGACGGGAATGCCGAAGCCAAGGAAACGCATTACCTAAACCTAGCAAACCTGCACAAGTAAATGCACTGCAGAAATATTGCAATTATTGCAAAAAATCGGGGCACAACCGAGATGAGTGTTGGACATTAAAAGGGCGAAACTACACCCCCAACACCAATAAATCTAAAAAAAACAAAAAAAGACAACAATTGAAAGTGCCAAACCGAAGAAAGAACGCTGACTCTGCAAGCAGCAAAGACGAGCAAGAGGAGGCGAGAGGAAAACAACCACGACCTGCCTCAGAATATCGGGTTACACATATCAAAAGTGTGCCATACGGCCGTACGAAGCCAGAACTGTTATTAACAAGATTACCCATACAAGAGGTAAAACCCGGAGCATCGAATATGCTATATGACTCTGGTTCAACAATTTCATTAATAAAGCTAAACGCGTTAAAAGATGACGTCCCCTAGTCTATGAAGATCGCATAGCTCTCACCGGAATCACGGGACATAAAATACACACACTTGGAAAAGTGTATGCGACCATTGAAACGAATAAATTAAAAATTAAACACGCATTTTATGTGGTAGGAGAGGACATGGCCATAGAATACGATGGAATCCTAGGAATAGATTTCCTACGGAAATACACCGCATCTTGCGATTACGAGCAAATGCAATTAAAAATAAAAGAAGAAACTTTCAAATTGCACCCGTATGGAAAGGTTACACTAAAGCCTCGCAGCGAGACTATAATAGAGGCAATTACGGATAAAAATGAAGAAGGTATCGTACAAGCAAGAGAGATGAAATGAAGGAGTTTATATTGGAAACTGCCTAGTGAAACCGGAGAATCATATTTGCATTGTAAGCGTAATAAATACTACAGACAAGGAAATTGAAATACCGATTCCACAAGTTACGCTGGAAAAATTATAAACAGATACTCATACAAAAATACATGCAACAATGACGGGAAAAGAAACTAAACCTACTGTATCTCGAAACGAACGCATCTGACTAACATTGCGTACGCAGCACTTAAACGCCGAGGAAAAACGATCACTCCAACACATATGCGAAGAATACGGCGATTTATTTCATTTAGAAGGAGAGCCATTATCGTGTACTGCAGCAGTAAAACACGAAATAAATACACGCGCTGACGCTGCGCCTGTAAATGTAAGACCATACCGACTTCCAAATAAGCATAAAGCGGAAGTAAATCGGCAAGTACAAGAAATGTTAGAAAACAAAATAATTCAAAGCAGTACTAGCCAATGGAATGCACCGTTGTTAGTGGTACCTAAAAAAGCTGACGCAGCAGGAAATGCCGAAGCAACTAGCCCTGAAAATGGATGGCGCTGAAGCGTCGAGCCTATACTCTGCCGTCAGCGGCAAGTGGGGCGGCCGCCGCGCGCGGGGGGGAGTTTGCGCTCCTCTTCCGTTGTCGGCGCCGCCACGAAGCCCTGACGAGTAAGAGGGTCGCGGCGTTGTGCGCAGAAGGGTCTGGGCGCGAGCCTATCTGGAGCCGCCGTCGGTGCAGATCTTGGTGGTAGTAGCAAATATCTGGAAATCCAAGGCTCCGAGTAGTCGTAGACTTTCGGAAGCTAAACGATCTAACGATAGGCGACTCATTCCCACTGCCGAATATCACTGATATACTTGATCAGTTGGGGAACGCCAAGTATTTTACTACGCTAGATCTGGCATCTGGGTATCACCAAATACCGATGGCCGAACGAGATAAACACAAGACGGCATTTTCGACACCTTACGGCCACTACGAATTTAATCGCATGCCGTTCGGGCTAAAGAGCGCGTCCGCAACGTTTCAGCGGTTAATGACTTCTGTACTAACTGGCCTACAGGGAATTAAATGTTTTGTGTATCTAGATGACATAGTAGTGTATGGACCTAGCCTGGAGGACCACAACAAACGATTAAAAGAGGTGCTACAAAGACTCCGAAAAAACTGTTTAAAATTACAACCGCAAAAGTGTGAATTCTTGCGCAAGGAAGTGATCTACCTAGGCCACATTATTTCGGAGAATGGAATTTCTCCAAACCCGTCAAAACTAGTAGCGATAAAAGAATTTCCTATGCCAAAAAGAGTTAAGGACGTGCAATCATTTAACGGCTTAGCCGGTTACTATAGAAAATTCATAAAAGATTTCTCGAAGACAGCCAAACCGTTAACAAAGTTAACAAAAAAAAAACGGAAAAATTTGAATAAACTTCAAAGCAAGAAAATGCTTTCAATAATTTAAAAGAAAAATTAACAACGGCATCTGTGTTTAAGTATCCGGATTTTACGCAAGAGTTTATTATAAGAGTTTATTATAACTACTGACGCATCCGACCATGCCATCGGAGCAATACTATCTCAAGGAAAGATAGGTGAAGACCAGCCAATAGCTTATGTCAGTCGAATTCTATCACGAGCAGAACAAAATTATAACACCACAGAGAAAGAGTTGTTAGCCATTGTATGGGCGGTCAAACATTTCCGACCTTACGTGTACGGCACCAAATTTAAAATTGTGACCGACCACAAGCCGTTAACATGGTTATTTAACGTTAACGATCCAGGCTCAAGATTGATTCGATGGAGATTACAGCTGGAAGAACACAATTACGAAATTATACACAAAGCCGGAAAGGCGAATGTAAACGCCGACGCACTAAGCCGCAATGTAAAACGAGACGAAGTTGCCGCAGAAGAAGAACCGAAAATCCACACGATAAACGAGGATAATTCCAACGAAGAGGAAGCAAGAATATATACAGAAGAAGAAAAGAAGCAGATATTACATGAGTACCATGATGCACCTATAGGAGGGCACCAAGGCGTCGAACGAACAGTAAATAGAATCCGGATAAATCATAACTGGCGCGGATTGACGAAAGACGTCGAAAAATATATAGCTAAATGCGAGCTATGTCAAAGAAATAAGTTATCGCGGAAAAATAAAGTACCGTTAGTAATTACGGACACACCTACCAAGCCGTTCGAGAAATGTGCTTTGGATATTGTAGGGCCACTTATGATTACAACGAGTGGAAATAAATATTTGTTAACATTTCAAGATAATTTAACGAAATATAGTAAAGCGATACCAATTCCAAACTAAGAAGCAAGTACAGTAAGTAAACAATTTGTGACAAAAATTGTCTTAGAGCATGGAATTCCAGAAAAAATTCTGACCGATCAAGGCACGAATTTTTTGAGCGAGGTATTCAAAAACACCTGTAAACTCTTGAAGATAAACAAAATTCAAACTACCGCGTATCATCCCGAAAGCAACGGAGCACTCGAAAGATCCCACCGAACATTAGCAGAATACCTGCGACACTACATAAACGAGGACCAAACGGATTGGGATGAGTGGATACCGTTTGCGATATTCGCATATAATACAACGCCGCACACAGCGACGGGGTATACACCGTTTGAGCTAGTATACGGTCACCAAGCTGAATTACCGATAGCATTGACAAAACCACCTAAACTCACGTATAACTATGATGATTACGCACAAGAGTTACGGGAAAGATTAAGAGCGACCAACAAAGTTGCCAGGGAACACGTACAAGAGGAAAAGATTAAAGCGAAAAAACAGTATGATACAAAGACTAAAGAAACCAGTTTTCGTGTAGGTGACAAAGTACTCATGCACGATGAAACGTTACGACGAGGACGTTCAAAGAAACTTGCATCCCTATGGACAGGACCGTACACAATTATCGAAAAGAATTCAGATGTTAATTATACTATAAAGAAAGGAAGAAAAATAATGCGCCTACATGTAAACAAATTAAAACTTTTTATAGAAGACAAAAGTCGTGTTTGCTCGACCCGACTGGCCAAATAATAAATATATTTCAAAATTCACAACGTTTCAACCGCATTTTCGGTCCTTCTCAAGTGATTCAGCTATGCATCCTCAAAACCGCAAGTACATTAACAAGTACATTAACATCAGACTTAACGAGCTACAGACACGTCAGAATAATAGTTCTAGCAGTAACAATGTAGCCCAGGATCCTCGAAAGTTTATCACTATACCGTATATTAGGGGTCTTAGTGACGGTGTTGGCCGTACAATGCGCGATGCAGAATTCAGGGTTCTCCTCACCATTCCGAAAAAGTTGGATTGTATTATCAAAAGGGGGAAGGATACGCTACCGAATCTTAAGCAAACGGAGTTGATATATGAGATTGATTGTGCTAATTGCAACGCTGCATATATTGGTCAAACAAAAAGACACATAGAGACACGGGTTAAGGAACATTGTTGTGATATTAGGAAGAACAGTGATAATCATTCTGTGGTTAGTAAGCACCGTCTCACGCATAACCACGATTTCAATTGGCAACAACCAAAAATTTTATATAAGGAGCGACACTTTAAAAAACGTGAAATCTCTGAGATGTTTTTTATTAAAAAATGCGATTGCGCAATCAATCTTCAAAAAGACACAGAAAGTCTGCCCGCGAATTACAACCGTGTGATTGGCGTCACTTAATTTACACTTTTGTTCTGCTCGTTTCCACCTGTGAACACATCTATTTATTTGTTATGTATCGGTCATTTAGTATGACTTCGTCCGTCACGCTGTACTGATGTGTTCGCAGCTATGGCTTGCGACGTTTCTTCGTTCTGCGCTACCGCTCTCACTTTCCGTTTTGACGCACAGAATATGTAAGCCTTACATTTTACTTTGTACACTATTTATAACTTAACTATTTATAACTTAACTATTTTTAACTTAACAATTCAATTGTATTCTTACTTTTTATTTTATGACTTCTGAGCGTTTTTATCTTTTTGACTATCGTGAGCTTATTTCACTTTTTTAGCTTTACGTGTGCATGATGTGGTTAGGGCACGATGTCAGCGACGTAATCGATATTTTGTACGCGGTTTTGAGGATGCATAGCTGAATCACTTGAGAAGGACCGAAAATGCGGTTGAAACGTTGTGAATTTTGAAATATATTTATTATTTGGCCAGTCGGGTCGAGCAAACACGACTTTTGTTTTGTATTTATTTACTGGCGAAGGAAGCTTCTTATTTTTTTTTATAGAAGGATAAAAAAAAATAAAATTAAAAAAAGGAGAGAGAGAGAAAGAAATACACCCTGAAACAGAATGTCTCTGTTACAGAATACTCGCGTGCTGGAGACGGCAAGCATTAGCCCAAGCAGAAAAAACGGAACCACATTATAAAATCCAACAATTCCAATACAACCCAGGGATGTATTACGAGAAGCTTGGAAGAATGCACTATTCCCGGAAGACGTGGAAGTTAGTCATTAAATTTGATTTAACAACGTTAAATCGAAGACACGAGCAAATTGAAAAATATCTACAGGAAACAAAAATTACATGCGATAATAAGATTTTACAATTACTGCATAAGGAAACGTGCCTCACCTTTGAAAATATCGCAAGAAGAGAATTAGAATATTTAACAAAAATCCTCACGCAGATCAACACAATATACAAAACGTCGACAGACTCAAGGAGGGAATTAGTGTACGGAATAGGTTCAATAGCAAAATCACTGTTGGGAACGATGGATGCAAACGATGAAAAGCGCATCAACGAGCAGTTGCAACTGTTGGGAAACAATCAACAAACATTACACCACGTAATGCAGAATCAGATCAAGGTGATGAATGCCACCATAGGGCATATAAAGAAATTAGAAGGCATAATGGAACGAAATCGTAATCTATTAGAAAAACGATTTACAGATTACCTTAATAAGGACGAAATAAAAGAACATTTTGAAATTGGCATAGCGGTAATCACAGATCTAATCCGCGACGTCGAGAACATACTTGAATATTTGGCATGCATAAGAAAGGGAACAATGCATCCGAAATTAATGCCAGTAGAGGATATCACCTGGCAGTTGAAAGAAGCAAGTCAGCAATTGCCACCGGGATCATATTTCCCGTTTAGAGTCCACTGGTTAGAGGAGACTGGTTTACGATTGAAAAACACACGACAATAAAGGCATTCTACAAGAATAATCAAATATATACCGTCTTACTTTTTCCCCTAATCACACCACCGCTCTACGATATAATGAGCGTTATTGAATTTCCTGTGCTCACGCGCAAGAATATACTCACATCAGTAAGAGTCGACAATAAAATGTAGAGACGGGTCATCGCATTTAATGCGCGCTCCGAACCGCGGTAACGAATGTACACGAAAGAGGCCGAGCGTGGCCGAGCGTATTCGAGTCACGTGCTCTGCGAGCGCCCCACGGGGAAAGGCAGTTACAAGCGAACTACCGTTCTGATAGCACTTAAAATAAAAGCTGTGTTCATATTCTAGAATTCTAGATTATTCTCCCTCGAGCTCCTCTCCTTTGTTAAGACTACTTTCAACTGCCATAACAGGTTATGGGCCCAGGCAACGTAGCCGTTGTGAGTGTAGTCTTGCTGGAAAGGAACAGCTAGTGAGAGAGTATCGAGATCACGGAAGTACGGGAAGTAGAAGCGTGCGGGCTTGTGACTCGAGGCGGCCATTATCGCGTGCGAGCAAGGCACGTAGCCGAAGGACAAGGGACAAGTGATCGCGAGGCGGGTGCTCAGGCAGAGATCGAAACGAGTCGAATCTCGGGCATCGAGGGATAAACGAGTTCGCGAGAAAATACGGCATCGGTGTCGTATCGCGCGCGTCAGTTTTCGTAGCAGTACGCGTAGCTTTCGTTTTTCTGGCTTCAGTGTTCACGAGATCAGAGTTTTCGTCGTTGCTCGAAGATGTCGGGTGACGCGTTGGTACGATCGGTCAAGCGGTTCGACGGGAAAAATTTCCAAGCGTGGAAGTTTCAAATAACGGCAGTGCTGATGGCGAACGAGATATTTGACGTGGTCGACGGTACCAGAACGAGGCCAGCGAACCAGAACGGTGAAAATGCTGCGCTTACGAAACTGTGGATAAAAGACAATGCCAAAGCGACGGCGATTATCGCGTCAGCTATGGAGGACGAACAAGTTGTGAGTGTGCTAGTGTGTGGTACCGTTAAAGAAATGTGGGACAAGCTCATCACAGTGCACGAACAGAAATCGGCATCGAACGTCGGCGCGTTAACACAAAGATTTTATTCCTACAAGATGGGTCCGACAGACACGGCAATCCAGCACGTGAGTGCGGTACAAAATATGGCGCGCCAATTGATAGATCTCGGAGAAAGGATTTCCGACGCGGCAGTGATCGCGAAAATTCTATCGAGCTTAACGCCGAAGTTTAACGTGTTCAGGACAGCGTGGGATAGTGTGGATCCGGCGCGTCAGACGATCGCGTATTTGCTAGAAAGACTCATACGGGAAGATTCGAACGACAGTGAGGACGGTGACACAATGAGTGCGTTGGCGGTTACTAAGAAAGGTGGCTCGAAAGACGGTGCGCGTTTGAAGGACAAGGAC
Organism: Temnothorax longispinosus; assembly: GCF_030848805.1. Taxonomy (NCBI): domain Eukaryota; kingdom Metazoa; phylum Arthropoda; class Insecta; order Hymenoptera; family Formicidae; genus Temnothorax; species Temnothorax longispinosus. The sequence goes on along the minus strand of NW_027269815.1, from coordinate 269,566 downwards.
AGAAAGAAGAAGAAGTCGAAAAAGAATATCGAGTGCTTTCGGTGCCAGGAAATGGGACACTACGCGAGTCAGTGCGAGAAGCGGAAGAAGGACGGCGACAGTAATGACAACAACAAAGGTCAGTCGAGTCGCGGGTGCGCGTTCGTAGTTCAGACGCAGAAAGAAAGCGCGGGAGCACTAGTAGGGGGGGAACGAAAACAACAGCCTTCGGCCGAACAGTATAGACAGTTGCGGGACGCTGACAAGAAGGACGTCTGGATCACCGACAGCGGAGCATCGAAGCACGTCACGTCGCGTCGCGACTGGTTTGAGGAGATACGGCCGGTAAAAGGGGAAACTGTTATGCTGGGCGATGACGGGGTATGCGAAGTGGCAGGCGTTGGGAGAATCCGCATCGAAAAGTTCGTCAATGGCGAATGGGAAAGCGGTACCATCGAGAATGTGCTACTCGTACCTCGTGTTACACGAAATCTGTTTTCAGTTGGAGTCTGCACGAGCAAAGGGTTCAAAGTAGAATTCGAAAATGGAATCGTAGAGATAACGCGAGGAGGCATCGTCGAGGCAACTGGAGCTAAACAGGACAACGGGCTGTATCGAATGTATTTCCGAAGACCAAAGAAAAATCAAGAGGTTAACGTGACAGCACTAGACTTCAAGATGTGGCACGAGCGACTCGGCCATATACACAAGCGGGCACTCACCGAGTTGGTGAATCGAGACCTTGTGGGGGGGGTAACCCTGAAGAACGCGGAAGATTTCTTCTGCGAGGCTTGCCAGTTTGGCAAATTACACAAACTTCCGTTCCAGAGAGAGAGCAAGAAGACGGCGAGCAAACCAGGAGAGGTCATCCACAGCGACGTGTGCGGACCAATTCCTGTGCAGTCGTTGGGAGGAGCAAAGTACTACTTACTCTTCAAGGACGATGCGACGAATTTTCGAGTTGTGTACTTCATTCGTCAAAAATCGTTTACGAGCGATTCAAGGAGTTCGAGCGTCTGGTGAACAACAAGTTTGGGCGCACGTTGAAAACGCTACGTACGGACAACGGTACCGAGTACCGTAACGCGAGGATGAACGAATACATGAAGAAGAGGGGAATCACGCTCGAGACCACGGCTCCAAACACTCCGGAACAGAACGGGAAGTCAGAGAGAGAGAAAATCGTACAGTAGTGGAAGCAGCGAGAACGATGCTGCAGGCGAGAAAGCTGCCACCACATCTTTGGGCGGAAGCAACTGCTACAGCGGTCTATACACTCAACAGGACCGGGAATTCGAGAAAGGGTGGAAGTCGTACACCGTACGAGTTGTGGACGGGAAAGAAACCAGACCTTAGCCACATGAGAATTTTCGGCTCCGACGCCTATGCCTACGTGCCGAAACAGAAGCTTACAAAATTCGACCCTCGAGCGAAGAAGTTGATCCTCGTGGGATACGATAGTGAATCGTCGAACTACAGATGTTACGATCCTATCACGAAAGTTGTATCTGTTTCTAGGCATGTGGCATTCAACGAACGAGAGAGCAGAGTGGGATCGGAGGTACCAATGTCCGAGATCGAACTCCCACTGCCAATGCAAAGCGAGATTGAAGAAGAAGACTACCAAGATGCAGAAGAAGGCAACGGAGCTGACGTCGACAAAGCAGGAGTCGACGATGAGGCAGCCGACAACGCGAGAGCGGGACAAGCAGCAGGGAGAGTCGAAGAAGACGAGACAGAAAAGGTCGAGAACGTTCGACAACAGCAGGAGCAGGAAGAGGCGGTACCGAGGGCGTTGCGCGATCGAGCGACGATTCGTCAACCGAAGAGGTACGAGCTGTGTCTCGCGGAATACAATATTCCAGCGACGTATCAAGAAGCTGTATCAGGTCCAGAAGCTACTCAGTGGGCGGAAGCCATCGAGGACGAACTCGATGCACATCGAAAGAACGAAACGTGGGAGATAGTACCAAGAATCCCAGGCGGAAAAACCATAGACTCAAAATGGGTTTTCAAAATTCTACGAGACAAAGACGGAAGCGTGGTCAGATTCAAGGCACGATTGTGTGCCAGAGGTTTCATGCAGCGAAAAGGCGTGGACTATTCGGAGACGTTTTCACCGGTCGTGAGGTACGACACTCTTCGAGTACTCCTAGCGATCATCACGGAAGAAAATCTCGAAGCAGTACAGTTCGATGTTCGAACTGCGTTCCTACATGGAATCCTGGACGAGGACGTCAGGATGGAAATTCCAACGGGACTGGAGATCAACGAAGATCGAGAGAAAGTGGTGTGTCTTCTCAAGAAGGCGTTGTACGGACTAAAGCAGGCACCGCGCTGCTGAAATCTGAAAATCGCGAGTGTCTTAAAACGTTTCAACCTGATAGAGACAAATGCGGACAAATGCATGTATGTCGGTACATATAACGGTTGTAAAGTGTTCCTCGCGCTGTTCGTAGACGACGGGGTAATTGCAGCGAAGTGTGCGGTTGTAATCCGTAAAATCATCGACGAGTTAAGCAAAGAATTCGAGATAACAATCGGGGATTGCAGTAGCTTCGTCGGGATGCAAATAAGTCGAGATCGCGAGTCGAGGTCGATGTTCGTACATCAAGAGGCCTACGCGAAGAAAATCATCGAGAGATTCGGGATGAGTCGAGCAAAAGGGGTTTCTGTGCCGGCGGATCCTCATACAATTTTGTATCCGGTAGAGTCGGAAGAGACCGAAAGGCAAGTAGTGCCATATCGCGAGGCAGTAGGATTGCTGATGTTTCTCGCGGTAGTAACACGTCCAGATATCGCATACGCGGTCAATTCAGTTAGTAAGTTTCTGAACGAGCATAACGAGAGTCACTGGCGAGCAGTGAAACGCATCATTGCGTATCTGATCGAGACAGCGAACATGGGAATCGAGTATCGAGCATCAGAAACGGGAGTCGAACTTGCGGGATATTCTGATGCAGATTTCGCGAGCGATGTAGCGACCAGAAGGTCAACGACGGGTTACGCGTTTTGCATGGCAAATGGGGTTGTAACATGGTCGTCTCAGCGACAAAAACTCGTGTCGATGAGTACGACGGAAGCGGAGTATATCGCGGCATCTACAGCGACGAGAGAAGCCATGTGGCTACGCGCGTTGTTGAGCGAATTAGGGTACCTGCGGGACAAACCGACGAAATTATATGTCGATAACCAGAGCGCGATTCGTTTGATACACAATCCGGAATTTCATAAGCGCACGAAACACATTGACGTAAAGTATCACTATATTCGCGAGAAAGTCGAAGACGGTGACATTAATGTAATCTTCGTGCCTACCGAGGCTCAGTTGGCGGATATATTCACCAAAGCGCTACCAAAGAGTAGATTTATCGAATTATATACGAATCTGGGACTGTGCATAAAACGCTCCGACGGCGGAAGTGTAGAGACGGGTCATCGCATTTAATGCGCGCTCCGAACCGCGGTAACGAATGTACACGAAAGAGGCCGAGCGTGACCGAGCGTATTCGAGTCACGTGCTCTGCGAGCGCCCCACGGGGAAAGGCAGTTACAAGCGAACTACCGTTCTGATAGCACTTAAAATAAAAGCTGTGTTCATATTCTAGAATTCTAGATTATTCTCCCTCGAGCTCCTCTCCTTTGTTAAGACTACTTTCAACTGCCATTGCAGCCGTCCGATGACCGCGACCCACCAGACGCAGCCAGAGGCGTCATGATCTCGCCGAGGACCAGGGCGGCGCTCACCGATGCATACTACATTGGTAAAGGGATATGGGCAACCAGGCCGGTGCCGGCGAAGCGGCCCGTAATCCAATTGCAACGCCAGCAACCCGGATCGACCGATAGACGGTCAAAAGGTGAACAGCCGGGGACGAGCGGCCAGGAGGCTGCGCACCAGACGCGGAGGACGTCCGAGGCCGAGGCGACGCCCGCCGCGACGTCGAGCGAGTAAGCGCAAAGCGCTTAGTGGTTCGGTGTGGAGAGTGAAGACTCCACCGATGTATATAGACCTTTTGATATGTAGTAGACAAATATATATATATGTATAAATTAAAAGGAACGCGATGACTCCGCCAATATAAACAATTAGACGCGAGCGTTCATTACTTAGTTATAAGTAGATCTAAAATAGGAATAGTATAAAACCCCGATAAGCATGATTTATTTCGCTACAGCCGTGTAAAGGGTAGGGGTTGAGTGGCGATCCGGCTAATTCATATTTGTTTAGTTCCTTTTCCTTTGGCTTAGTTACAATTATTAACCGCATACGCGGATGCATGAGTATGAGGACGCATCGCGCGACAGCAAACAAAGGTTGAGTTTGCTGTCCGGTAAAAACTTGTTCCGCGGGGATGAGGGAACGAGCGTGAGATCATGGTAGCGCGTTGCGATGAGTTCCGAGCGCGATAGGGCGAAATTGGCGAACTGACCACGAGACCGGGTCAGTAGCTTAGGAAAATGATGCACGAACGCCGCGTGTTTCACTCAGCGTGTGGCGATGAGTTCCGAGCGCGATGGCGCGAACTTGCGAACCAACCACGGGACCGGCTTAGCAGCTTAGGAGCGCGATGCATAAACGCCGCGTGTTTCACTCAGCGTGTTGCGATGAGTTCCGAGCGCGATGGCGCGAACTTGCGAACCAACCACGGGACCGGCTTAGCAGCTTAGGAGCGCGATGCATAAACGCCGCGTGTTTCACTCAGCGTGTTGCGATGAGTTCCGAGCGCGATGGCGCGAACTTGCGAACCAACCACGGGACCGGCTTAGCAGCTTAGGAGCGCGATGCATAAACGCCGCGTGTTCCACTCAGCGAGTTGCGATGAGTTTCGAGCGCGATAGCGCGAACTCGCGAGTCAACCACGGGACCGGCTCAGCAGACTAGGAGCGCGATGCATAGACGCCGCGTATTCCACTCAGCGCGTTGCGATGAGTTGCAAGCGTAATGTTGCGAGATAGCCGACGGATAACGCGATTGGATCAGCAGCATAGGAGCGCGATGCATGGATACCGAGTACTCCACTCAGCGGGTTGTGATGAGTTCCGAGCGCGGTAATGCGAAAGCGCCAACCGAGGGCAAAATCGACTCACCGATATAGGAGCATAACGCGTGGATGCAACGGGGTCCATTTAGCGAGTTCCGCCGCGATCCGAGAGCGGGAAAGCGAAATAGCTGACCGACAGCAGATTGGAATTGCCGATCCAGCTATGCGAGACGGAAGTGCCGCGTAATGTATCCAGCAAGTTTCGATGCGATCCGAGCGCGGTAAAGCGAAATAGCCAACCGTAGGCAGGATCGGATTATCGACGTGGAAACGCGAGGCGGAAATGACGGATAATGTCTCCAGCGAGTTTCGATGAGATCCGAGCGCGGCACAGCGAAATAGCCGACCGTAGGCAGAATCGGATTATCGACATAAGAGCGTAATGCGGAAACGCCGCGTAGTTGATCCATCAATTGCCGATGGGTTCCGAGCGCGGCGCGGCAAAGGAGGCAACGCGAGGTGGAGGCGTAGCGTAACCGCGAGGACGAACCCGCGATAAGATTTAGCATAGGGAATCGTAGCGAGCGGAAGCATGTAGAATCTTCTGGATCGTTCCAAGATTCGATTCATCGAGCGTAAACATGTTTGTGCGAAAAGTGAAAGCGCGCGGAATGCGGAAGTATTTGCGCTACTGCGTAGCGAGGCACACAGATGTTGGCCAGATGTACGGCTGTGAACAAAAGGTGTTTGCGCGCGAAACAATAAGACCATTCACGAGGCTATTGACACAGCTGCCGTTTGTAGGCACAGGTGTCCGGCGACAAGTGGGGCGATCCCCACTCGATCGAGGTAGGCCAGCCGAGCCGAGGAATCGAGGATTCGTCTCTCGGCTCTCGATGCGAACGGTCTCGCATCGAGGAACTCGTCTCACTACCTAAATTCCAACTTAGCGTATTGTGTTGGCTTCCTGTAGTCAGGAGCATCGGCGTAAGATAGATACATTAATCTCAACGCGTGCGCTAACAACGAGCGAGAGCGAGAACGATCCCGCTCAACGGTGCGTAATTCCGCGAGTCCATGTAACGTAGCTATAACAAACAAAGAGAAATAAATTATATTTTACCTTTGGTTACGGAAATTACGTGTGACGATTATTCGATCAAGACAACCTGCAAAGACTTACCTATCCCAATCGTAATTTCGCCTGTCGGCCGCCCGAAATCCTCCATCGACGAACACGCACAGAGGCTAAGGCCCAGCCAAGCGGTGCTGTCCAGCACAGAAGCGAAGGAAGTCCCTTGAGCGGAGAGGTCCAACAGGTCCAGCGGGTCGATCCGGAGACAGATGGGAGCTGAAACAGAGTCGTAGAGAGGGGAATTAGCAAAGTCAGCGAAAGGTTGGTCATTCATCAGTATCTTTCTCGATAGGCCTAGGTTAAAATCGAGTGGCGACCGTGATAATTAATGATCTCGAGGGCGTGTGGTTAATGTCGATCCTCCGTCCGGCTACACCATAACATAAAATAATAGCATTAGACAAAGAAAGAGTGACCTACATGCTCTTAGATGAAGATTATCTGGCAAAGTGTACTTCTACCAATCTACAGTACGTATGCACACAAAATACACCGGTATATCGTATAGATGGAAACGCACCGTGCGAAATACAAATGTATGTTTAACAGCAACATTACTACAAAATGTGCAAATTCAGACACACTGTTACAACACAAACAAAGTGGATTTCATTACGACGACCACACGATTGGCTGTATTCAACAGTAACTGAACAGCCAATACTTATACAATGTAATGAACACGAGGAGAAGCAGATAATCAACAGCACTGGCAAAATTACGATGAAAAAGGAGTTTAAGCTAATGACAACCGATATGACGGTACAAGCTGAAGAGACAATATACGAGACAGATATAGAGACATATTTACCCGAAGTAAATATTTCACTTATATATGACCATGAAACGATCACATTACGGAACGAGACAACGGACGATTTAACTCAGCATCGAGCTGAACTGACAGAATTAAAAACACAAATACAAAAAATGAATCCTGACCTAGGGGACGACGACCGAAATTTTTACGTCCGAAAACAATTCGTATACCCAATGACAGCGAGCGGTATAATTACATTAGCCATAGTAAGCACTGTAATATACGTATTAATAAAAAAAAAAAAAGAACCCACGATCACCACTTACATTATACGACGAAGAAAGATCATTTCGACCATACGGATTTCCGAAACCAATTTTAAAACGTAGTGTAAGTACTAGGTTCTAATAGAATAGTAAACACTTATACCAAAATATTGTACACGGGTATTATAAAATGTAAAATATATATAAGGGAAAAATATAGAAATGGGTATACAACAAAGTATAAATTAAAAAATATAGCGAAAACTCGCGAACCTCGTTTTCTCTTTTTAACGGAGGAGGGATGTTGCAGTCTAAAATTACAACAGGTAATTATTAAATTATTTATAATAAAATTATAGAATAGTTTTTCGAAAGACTTCGAGGAAATTGTCTTCGAAAGACTCCTCAATTTACGTCGACGCGGACGCGGAAGTTCATCAAGCTTCCGCGTCAATATTGCGAGATGCATAGGAATGTGCGACAACGCACTTCGACAATCGCGGAACCGCGGGAGTACAGCGAGATTGCTCATGCGCTCGGTCACTGACCGACCTCATTCGGGGGACCGTCGAACCCGGCGGAAAAGCGCCGACAGGGCATAACTCAAAACAACCCTAATAGCACCAATATCCTATAAATATTCATATAACGTCTATGGGCATTCTGGACATAATATAGACATCCATAGGATATTGTGTGCTGTCTGGGAATATAAGGGACCGTCGAAGAAGCCGCGACTGAGAGTAATACACCGGAGACTCTGCCCGTGACCGTTCTCGTAAGTCGTGTCGCAAAGGTTTACATTATAACAAAGCGCGTGCGAGTTATAGTAATTGTGAAAGGCAAATACAAGTGTAAGTTAGTGAGTGTAAAAGGGGCGCTGAAATAAAGCTCCAATATAAAGTAAAACGAAGTGAAGTTCATTTAACGACGCCTACACCCCGTTCCACCTGCGAACCCGAGCGCTTCCTAGTCTGCCCGCCTGTGCCTACCGAGTTCCAACTCGTAAGGTCAAGAGATCCCGAAAATAATAAACGTTTTGCCGTAAGCCGTCACCAACCGGCGACGCGGCATAACATGCATCTTATCATTCCGTCATTATAGACAGAAATACTTTCTACATTGTATCATGACATTGCATCCATTATGTCTCAATAGAGGCATATATGTTTGCAAGTTATGTTACTTTGCAACGAGTATGAATTTCCAGTAATGAGAACAATAAGCATAAATTTTTCAATTTAAATTTATATTTAGATTTAGATTATATGCTGCTATTAACATAAGCATATTAAGTGTTACGTACGTTATTCTACAACTATAATAACTAAACTATTAAAAGTATTACTACTAAAAGTACTACTAAAACTAAAAAGTAACGTACACATGTACTATATATCAATGATTTTCATAAATTACAAACGCAATAACAAACGTCGTAAAATATAAATATGAAAAAAAGACGTCAAAAATACAACTGATAATTTTATTAAAGGAAACCTACATTTATGTATATTTCCCCGTGATGAAACCTGTTAGTCGAAGATTTATGCAATATTATTTCAACTGTGATTGTAGTCTTTACGTCATGCTCATAAACAGCACCACAAAGTATTGAAATAAAACTTCTAAGTTTAAATTTTTCTTCTGCGTTTTCTGATAAATTTTTTAAAAAATGCGTTCTATGTTTAAATTGCACATCAGCTAAATATAAATAGTTTATATAGCATAGCCTTAAAAAAATAGTTATTTCCAAATAATATACATATATATACAATATACATATTGTTGGAAATATGCTTTGTGCGAGTAGAGCACTCGCGCCCTTCCAGAGGGCACTGCGTGGCGCAGCAACGCGGGCGCGCACGCCGTACGAAGCGACAGACGATAGTCTGAGCTCATCGCGTGCACACGTGTCTTATACGGTTGTAACGTTCGCGTTTTCTTGCTCGGAATTCGCTCGCCAGGCCAGGGTGAGAAAACGTGGAGACACTGGTTAGTTTACATAAAGATATTTATTCCCACGATTTACAATACAGTTTGATGGAGGGCGTGAGTGTCAGTGCGTGTGTGTGTGTTGCTCCGCTGAGCCGCAGTGTACGTGTGCCGGGTTGAGGCGCGGTCGGACAGAGACGGATTCGCGGACAGGCGCGGAGGCGCGGTTGCCTGACAGATTCGCGGGCAAGTACGGAGGCACGGTTGCCTTGCGGAATTCGCGGCAGGTAGGTTGGTCAGAAGCTCAGCCGAGAGCGCCCAACTGAGCGGCCCGTACACCGGGAGCGCCCGGCTTGAAGACGGGAGCGCCCGCCTTCGTACGGCGGAGGGGGTCGGGAGCGCCCGACCCAGAGGCAGGAAAAGGCAGGTAATACCAACCGGGAGCACCCAGCTGGGGAGGCCCGTACCCTGGGAGCGCCCAGGTGAGAACGGGAGCACCCGTTCTCGGTACGGAGGAAGTCGTTGGGAGCGCCCAACGTGGTGAAGCGGTCTCGGAGAGTGGTCGTGTCGGGAACAGAAGTCGGACAGGACTGGTGACTCGAGTCGGCTCGAGTCCCCTATTTATACCCCGAGTGCGGGCGGTGGGGGCTGTCCCACCGCTGGGGCTGCCCCACCGCTCGGGCACAGGAGCGCACGCTGAACATGTGCTTGGTGGCCGCCAGGGCCGTAGCGCTAGTGACGAATACGCGTATCGTCACATCACCCCGTTTGGAGAGGAAATACACAGGTTTATTTACGCTTATAACAGTTTGTTTTTATTTTGCGTACTCGCTACAGCACTTCAGCGACGTTGGCACGACCGGAGATTGCCCTGTGGGTCGAATTGCAATACCCACGGGGCTCCATCGGCGCGGACTCGAAACTTCCTGTTGATCGTAATTGCTGATCGGGGTACTTGCACCCTCCCTCCGGTGGGTAGCGGGATCCACATCAGGTCCTGGAGGGGGGAGATGGCGGAGGCCTGGGCGATCTCGGCGGTCAGGGGGGGGTGGGGGCCTGGTCGGTTAGGGGTTCGGGCCGTGGTGAGGGAGATAATGGGGGGCGTCGTGGCGGCGCACGCTGGTGGGGTGGCGGGGGTCTGGGCCGTCGGTCTTCGGGCCTCGGCGATGTTCGGCCGCGGTTGTCTGGGCGCCGGCTTCGGCGTAGCCCCCCTGGAGGTTGTTGTTGCGGGGGCGGTGGTCGGCCGAGTGGTCTGGCGGCCAAGCGGGGCCGAGGACGAATGTCCGGCGGGTGGTCTGGCTGGCGGTCGGCTGGCGTCCGGTGGTCGTTCAGCGGGCCGCAGGTTGGCTCGCAGGCGGGTGGCTGGTAGGCGCCGGGTCGGCCGTGCCGGCACCGTCTCGAGGAATATGGCGGCGCGGCGACGAGTCTCCGCGTCGCCCCTCTGGATGCGGGTCCCCACCCTGGGAGCCTGGCGACGGGGACCGTCTCTGGGACTGGTGGTCGGCCCAGGATCGACTGGTTCCTCCCACAGGTCGTCGAGATCGTCGATATCGCCGAATAGTTCTTCTAACCTAGCGCGCATATCCATGTTATCGAACTGGCTATTCTAGAACAACTGAAAGTCTTCCGCGCCGCGAGCTTATATACCGGTAGCGGTCTTTTTCTTCTTTTCGCGTTTTTCCGACTCAGGAAGGCGGGAGCCATTGTTCGCGAAACGCTCCGGCCGGTGTTTACGTGCGCGGTTGTTGACACGGATCGCGAGGTTTTGGCGCGCTTTTCAGATCCTGCACGTGTACGTGTCTATGCCAACGTCCCCGGGTGTCGCGCAAGTCGACTATAACGGGCGAGATAATCTTCCTTACCTCGAGCGGGCCGGTAAAGCGGGGGGCTAGCTTGGCGTTAAAGCCCGTAGCTTTCTTTGAGAGTGGAAACTCCCTCTTCCAAACCAGGTCTCCGACGCGGGGTCGCCAATCCCGCCGCCTCAGGTTCTGGTGGGCCTCTTGCCGCTGAAAGGCTCGGGCCAGGTTGACCCGTACCACCTCGTAGGCTTCCTCCAGTCGCCGTCGGGTCTGGTGAGGGGCCGCATTTGTTGCGTGGCGGCGGTCCTCCGGGTGCGGGAGGGCGAGCTCCCGTCCATGGTTGAGGTACGCCGGGGTGTACCCGGTGGCATCGTGTCGGGCGGTGTTATACGCAAACTGCAGCGGTGAGAGGTGTTCGTCCCAGTGCCGATGGTTCTTTCCGACATACTGAGCGACCATGGTTTTTAGTGTCCGGTTGGTGCGCTCCACCGGATTGCAGTGGGGTGCCCTCACGGGGGTAGTTCGGTGCTCGATCTGGAATGCCCGTAAGACTCCCTCGAGTTGGTCCGATTTTAATTGCGTCCCGTTGTCGGAGATAATCTGGTCGGGGCACCTGTGTTGGTATACGATCCGGTCGAGGATTGCCTTAGTAACGGCGGGAGCGATAGCCCGGCGTAGGGGCTTAAGTTCGACCCACTTTGAAAATCGGTCCTGCATAACTAGCAGCCAGGTATGGCCCTGGGTGGATCGGGGCAGCGGGCCGACGAGATCTAGTGTCACTTGCCGCCAGGGCTCGGTGACGGGTGCCGTGTGGAGGTTCCCGGCCGGCTTGGTCGTAGGTGCCTTGTGCGCCAAGCAAGTCGGGCACTGCCGGACATAGCGGGTGATTTCTTGGAACATCCCCGGCCAATAGAACAATCGGGCCATGCGGGCTATAGTTTTAGCGACCCCGAAGTGGCCCGCTGTGGGGTCCTCGTGGTGTCGCTGCAGGATCGAGGCCCGCTCCTCCTTCGGAACGCACTGCTTCCATTGTTTCGTCGGATCGACCTCCCGAAAATCCACGTCATGTAGTATGTGGCGATATAGTCGCTCGTTCTGGATGCGGTAATCGGGAAACTCGGTGGGGCGCTGCTTCACGCCATTCAGGATCCGCCGGTACCATTGGCACTTTGGGGCGGCCTGTGCCTCGCATACCTCTGGTTGGCGTGAGAGCGCGTCGGCGACCTTATTGAGGCTGCCCTTTCGGTAGCATACGTCGAAATCGTACTGCTGTAGTTCAAACAGCCACCGGCCGAACCGGCCGGTGGGTTCTTCCAGGCGTTGCAGCCACCGGAGGGACTGATGGTCACCACGGTGAAAGAGTACCCCTCGAGGTACCCCCGCATCTTTTGGATGCCCCATACGATTGCGAGGCATTCTAGCTCGGTGGCGCTATAGTTCTTCTCCGCGCCGTTGAGCGTTCGGCTTGCATACGCCACTACTCGCTCTCCGTCCTCCTGGTGCTGGGTTAGCACGGCTCCCAGTCCGTATGCGCTGGCGTCCGTCTGGAGCACGAACCGGCGATCGAAGTCTGGGCAGGCCAGTACGGGGGCGGAGGTCAGTGCCTCCTTCAGTCGCTCGAAGGCGCTCTCTTCGTCTGGACCCCAGGTCCACTTTACTCCCTTCCTCGTCAGGCGGGTGAGCTGAGCGGGGCGGTTACCGTCGAGAAATTTGCGACGAATCGCCGGTACCAGGAGGCCATGCCCAAGAACTGTCGTACCTTGCGTACGGTGGTCGGAGCCGGCCATCGGGCCACGGCGCTCACCTTATCCGGGTCGGTGCGGAGGCCATAGCGGTCCACGATGTGGCCCAAGTAGCGGAGTTGGTCCCGGCAGAAATGGCACTTTTCCGGATTCAGGCGGAGTTTCGCTTCTCGGAGGCGGCGGAACACTTCGCTTAGTAGCCGGAGGTGTTCTTCAAAGGTGCGGCTGACCACGATAATGTCGTCCAGGTAGACAAGGACATGTGGCGCTAGGTCCGGCCCCAGTATTTCGTCGAGTAGTCTTTGGAAGGTAGCTGGTGCGGAGTGTAGGCCGAAGGGCATTACCCGGAATTGCATGAGGCCTTTCCCTGGGACCGTAAAGGCGGTGACTGGCCGGCTATCGGGCGCCAACAGTATCTGCCAGTACCCATTTTTCAGGTCTAGCGTCGATAGGTATCGGGCTCCCCGCAGTTTATCCAAAGTGGCCTGCACTTGTGGCAGGGGGTATGCGTCTTTTTCCGTGACTTCGTTTATTTGCCGGAAGTCGATACAGAACCGATACGACCCGTCTTTCTTCCGGACCAACACGATAGGCGAGCTCCAAGCTCCGTGGGAAGGCTCGATCACGCCCTCGCGTTCCATCTTTTCCACCTCCCGGTCGATAACTGCCTGCATGGCCGGATTCCTGGGTCGGTATCGCTGTTTAATGGGCCGGTCGGTCTTAACCCGGATCTGGTGCGAGATCCGGTCGGTCGGGCCGCGGATGTCCTCGAATAGGGCGAGTTCCGTGAGCAGGAATTCCTGGAGGCGGCGTTCCTCGTCGGGGGTTCGGGAGGCCAGTCCCTGGGCTACGGCTCCGCATGCGGAGGTCGGTGCGTCTTTGCGCGGTGCGGTCGCCCGTAGCACGATCTCGGTCCATAAGTCGACGCCGATTAACACGGCGCTTTGTAACGATGGCATAATCAGGAAGTCGTGCTCCAGCACCTTCCGGCCAATCTTTACCGAGAGCGTCATGGTCCCGGGTATCGTGGTGGACCCTCCGTCCGCCAGATGAACGGAACTTGTCCCTGTTCGGGCGCCATGTAACGTTCGCGTTTTCTCGCTCGGAATTCGCTCGCCAGGCCAGGGTGAGAAAACGTGGAGACACTGGTTAGTTTACATAAAGATATTTATTCCCACGATTTACAATACAGTTTGATGGAGGGCGTGAGTGTCAGTGCGTGTGTGTGTGTGTGTTGCTCCGCTGAGTCGCAGTGTACGTGTGCCGGGTTGAGGCGCGGTCGGACAGAGACGGATTCGCGGACAGGCGCGGAGGCGCGGTTGCCTGACGGATTCGCGGGCAAGTACGGAGGCACGGTTGCCTTGCGGATCGCGGGCAAGTACGGAGGCACGGTTGCCTTGCGGAATTTGCGGGCAGGTAGGTCGGTCAGGAGCTCAGCCGGGAGCGCCCAACTGAGCGGCCCGTACACCGGGAGCGCCCGGCTTGAAGACGGGAGCGCCCGTCTTCCGTACGGCGGAGGGGGTCGGGAGCGCCCGACCCAGAGGCAGGAAAAGGCAGGTAATACCAACCGGGAGCACCCAGCTGGGGAGGCCCGTACCCTGGGAGCGCCCAGGTGAGAACGGGAGCACCCGTTCTCGGTACGGAGGAAGTCGTTGGGAGCGCCCAACGTGGTAAAGCGGTCTCGGAGAGTGGTCGTGTCGGGAACAGGAGTCGGACAGGACTGGTGACTCGAGTCGGCTCGAGTCTCCTATTTATACCCCGAGTGCGGGCGGTGGGGGCTGTCCCACCGCTGGGGCTGCCCCATCGCTCGGCCGCCCCACCGCTCGGGTACAGGAGCGCACGCTGAACATGTGCTTGGTGGCCGCCAGGGCCGTAGCGCTAGTGACGAATACGCGTATCGTCACACGGTGTCTTATACTGTGTGTAGAGATAGAGTCGAGAATAAAGAGTTATAATAACAGCAGATAGAGAAGTCGTTTGTTATCAATCACCACCACCATCTCGATCCCTGCGGAGAGCATAATTCCAACAGGTTATGGGCCCAGGGCACGCTTGTCCTGCGGAAGATCTGTGAGAAGTGTGTGGCAACGACGACAAATACACGAATTAGACGCAGACAGAGAATAGAAGATTAGAGGGTAAGTAAATAATATTCCTCGTTGCTGACGAACAAAACGAGAGAAATTTCAGCTAATAAGAACGTTCGTTCGATAAATGCTGTTAGAAGGAGATAGATGTTTTTGCCTTTTTCTTGAGAGATAGAGAAATCATCGTCGATGTACACGAAAAACAGCGCTGATAAAGTAGAGACTAGAAATATAAAGAGTAGATGCGAGAAATTAACTAAATTCTAAGAGAATTAGAGAATAGATGTGCAATAGAAAAAGAGAAATAGAGAATAGATGTGTGATAGAAAGAGATAGAAAGATGCCGCTTGGTAACAAGCCGGCGACGTGCGCGTGCAAGTCCGATCGTGAACGGCGAGAGTCATTTTTTTGGCGCGCGGAAGTCCGATCGTGAACGGCGAGAGTCTTTGTTTTTGGCGCAAAGAACTTGTTGCCGGGCACGCGCTGACGCATGATCGATTAGAAAAATATAGCATCGATGCGACACTATGACACAATATATATGCATGTGTATGGAATTATTTTTCAAAATCGACATGCATCAAGTCGGTGATCAAGCATGACTTGCGGTGCGGTGTAGCTTGATTGCTGTTTAGGGAGGTCGCGTAAATCTGTACGAGTCCCGTGCGCGTGCGTGATCAACCCGATATCCTATAGATCTTTTCAGCAGTGCTGGAGATCGCACGGGATAGTGGTGTGCGTGTGCGGATGGTTCTGGCGAAGCGCGTCGCTTTCAGATCATTATGAATTGCAGTGCGTTCTGTATGGTCTTGTAAGCAATAAATAAGTTTTATTGTTGAAAAAAACTCGACGATAAAATTATAAATTTTATAATATCAATATATTGGATATTGAATTTGTTTTGAAAAAAAAAAAATTATTTATGTCCAATTGATATTTGAAATCCCTATATAAATGGATAGAGCTAGACGAGACGAAGGATGCGTAGAGAAGAACCAGAATCTCCTGGTAGACTAGAGAGAAAAATGATAGAAGAAAAAGATAAGAGAATATTGTTCAAAGAGTAAAATAAAAGAAAAATTAGAAGGTTAGAGATAGCAAATGTGTGAGTATATGTGTTCAAGGATGAAATTAAAATAATAATCTGAACATTTACACAGATATAGAGAAAGAGAAAGAGCTAGAGACACGAGGGGCCACCTCAAAACCAAAAGAGAAACCCCGAATCACAGAAGAAATTCGACTGCCGAAATTTGTGGGAGAGGATAGACCAATTCTTCCGATTGGTAGTAAGATCCTGTATGAACAACAAGAAAAACTCATCGCGAGAAATGAGGCGATGACTGGAAAATTAGAGACCACATTCAAAACCTTGGAAAGGGTGATGATGCAGGCGAATTCTATGATAGAGAATATGGTGCAAGTTTCGGAGGCTAATTTAGAGAGTGAAAGACTGAAACTTAGACGGTTAGAGGTAAATAACGATAATATACAAAATTTAGAAGAAAATAATCTTGAAAATGTTATTGAAAAGAATACAAAAAGAACCAAAAAAGAGAAAAGTAGAAGAAGCAATCTGCTCAGCCGAAATTAGAAATGAAAGTAGAGATTTAGAAGCATTTAAAAACGCGATAGAAATTGATTTAAATAATCAGAAACTACATATTGGAAGAGAGTATAAGTTTACGCAGAAATCTAACTTTGATCTCTGGATGGATTATTTAAAATCAGAGTTAATGAACAATGATTTGCTAGATGTAATAGATGCAAGAATAAAAGGTCCAGAAAATCTTTTGGAATTAAAAATCACTAAAAAAAAAGTTCTGTTAGAGATATCATAATTAATCATATAGATGCAAATTATCATAAGAAAATTTTGCATGAAAAAGATCCATCAGAGATTTTAAAGAAATTAAGAGGATATAAAAAGAAAGAAAGAAATGTAACTCATACATCTGTAAGAGCTCGTCTCTATCAGATTAAAATGAAGAAAGATGAAAAAGTAAATGATTTTTGCGAACGCTTTGACTCTATAGTTAGAGAATATGAATCATGTGAGAATGCAGTGCCTCTCACAGAGCAAGAAATCAGATCGTCATTCTATCAGGCGGTAGCTTTTAATTACCAAAATTGAGGAATGCCGATTTGATCAGAAGACAAACAACTCAAAAAGAAATGAATATTGATGAAATAAAATCTTTTATTTACACAGTTAGAAGCAGAAACAAAGAGTATAGAGAAAGAGCAATTAAAGAAAACAGAGGCTAGAGCACAGAGAGCGAAATTAGAAGCAGACGGAAAACCTGTAAAGTGCTACCGGTGCAATAAGTTAGGACATATAGCTAAGGACTGCCCGCTCATTGAAACAGGAGCTTGGTTCTGTTACTATTGCCAAGAAGTTAAAGGTCACAAAGGAGAAGACTGTCCAAACGCCGGAGCACAGGCTGGAAGATTTAGAGGAAAAAGGTATAAAAATACAAATTTTAATAAAAATAAGCCGAATAAAGCCGAACAAACAAACACCAAAAGAGTAAATAACAAAAGAATAAATAATAGAGGAAAGATAGTTAAACCAGACAGCAAGGCTAAAGCAAAGAAAGCAACAATAACCGCCAAAGCTAAAGAAGATAAATCAGAATCAGGTACAATTAGATTAATAAAGAGTAGAGATAATTCAAAAGAATTAATTAATTTTATAGCAGATTCGGGAGCAACCGATCATATTGTTAATAAAAGCGTCATTCTGTCAAACTTTGAAAGGTGTGAAAATCAGATCAGATTATCAAATGTGCGAATAAAAATAAATTTGCAAATATCAAGAGACACGGTAGTGTCTCGTGCCAAGTACACGCGGAGCGAGACCGACCGTGACTCTTTTACGCGACGTGACGGGTTGCGAGTACCCGAGATGTTCAGATCTCGATAACGAGTGAACGGATAAAGTTGTAACGATGCACCCCTTCGCCAAAGCATCGTCCCCGGCCAACAACCGCCGGATGCCGCCCGACCGATTATCATTCGGGCGAAGACAAGGGCGCGGTGCGCCCACATTTTTAATACGTCCAAATACCTCGGGTGCGCGGGCTAGACGCAGCACCGGGGCCTTCTCGACGGACGCCGACAGGAGCCGAGCCCCGCCGAAGACAAGCGCGCGGCGGCGCGCCGCTCCCACCACAGCGCAACTCGCCTGACGATCGGCCTCCCTCCTAGCGAAACCGCCGCGCCGAGCGGTATATAAACCGACGCTCCGGCGAGAGAGACACACTTCGTCTCCTACGGGCCTTCAGCCATCTCCGACGAAGCCTCCCGCATCCTAGGGCGACACACAAACGCGGTTCAAAGCTCTGCGCCACGACTGAGTACTCTCAGGTGTCCCCGACCTCCTTCCTAGAACCCCACGGCCACGGATACGCGGGGTCGAGCACGCTCGGTCTCGCGGCGAGCGCTCTCGCCGCCGCCGCCCCGGGTTTTCTTGCCGTCCCGCGCGACGCTTTAATCGTACCGAAGGCGCGCTGCATCGTATCCTAATCACGATACTACACCGGGCACACGTGCCCTGACTACCGTTGTAATATACCGCGTTCCGTCAACTGTATGTAATATCGCGAATACCGCGACCCGTTGCCTCGCAATACCGTGCCGAGTGCACATGCACTACCGTTGTAATATACCGCGTTCCGTCAACTGTATGTAATATCACGAATACCGCGACCCGTTCCGCGCCTCGTAATACCGCGCCGAGTGCACATGCACTACCATTGTAATATACCGCGTTCCGTCAACTGTATATAATATTACGAATACCGCGACCCGTTCCGCGCCTCGTAATACTGCGCCGAGTGCACATGCACTACCGTTGTAATATACCGCGTTCCGTCACTTGTATGTAATATACCGCGTTCCATCACTCTGTACATCTCAAATTGAATAAATGTTAGCGTGCTTTACAAAACTGATTATTGTCTCTGGGCCTTTCAGTCGAACTCCCGATCCGGCAACCTAGTCCGCGTTCGACGAAAAAGTCAGGCCGTTACAAAGTTCTAAGTAGGCTTGATCGATAGCATGGGGTCCAATTAGGGGGGGGGGGGTTTCCTCTTATAATATTCCGCTACGTGCCCTACGAGCGGAGATATTGCGACGCAAAATCCAAATGTGAAAATTTTATTTTAAGATACTTTCTACGTCGACCGCTCTCATCTCATTATAACATTACATGTAACAAACAGAGAACAGAGAAATGTCACTTTCACTTTTTCGACGCTGGCGGCGCAGGTATCGCCAGTTTCGATATCGCGCGCGTATTTCAAAATTAGGTCGATAGACTTATCATTCAGGAGAAAGATTTCTATTTAGGTAAATTAGGCATATATATAATATATATTGAGTCAATTGCTTCATCAGCAAATTCAATTTATTTCTCGATTAACTGGCGCAATATATACAAAATGTACAACGTTTCGCACAATTGCTTCATGTTTATCTGGAGAGATTTCGTATCCTTACATCGTATTACCACCGCTGCCGGAAAAGAAGGTTTTCTACGCTTGGCAGAAAGTGCCGCTAGGGAATTTTTAAACCGATTCTTATGAATCAAGCTTGAATTCGATGTCTAGGTATCCCAGGTTGCCGATGACGAGGTCCAGATAGTGCGCTTCATAGTTTTCGGTATCCAGGTGTAATAATACGTTGAATTCGATGTCTACGTGTCCCAGGTTGCCGATGACGAGGTCTACATAGTGCGCTCCGTAGTTTTCGGTGTCTACGTGTATTAATACCTTGAATTCGATGTCCATGTGTCCCAGGTTGCCGATGACGGGATCCAGATAGTGCGCTTCATAATTTTCGGTGTCCAGGTGTAATTGTACGTTGAATTCGATGTCTAGGTGTCCCAGGTTGCCGATGACAAGGTCCACATAGTGCGCTTCGTAGTTTTCGGTGTCCAGGTGTAATAATACGTTGAATGAGATGTCTAGGTGTCCCAGGTTGCTTATGACGAGGTCCAGATAGCGCGATCCGTAGTTTTCGGTGTCCAGGTGTAATAATACCTCGAATTCGATGTCTACGTGTCCCAGGTTGCCGATGACAAAGTCCACATAGTGCGCTCCGTAGTTTTCAGTGTCTACGTGTATTAATACCTTGAATTCGATGTCCACGTGTCCCAGGTTGCCGATGACGGGATCCAGATAGTGCGCTTCATAGTTTTCAGTGTCCAGGTGTAATCGTACGTTGAATTCGATGTCTAGGTGTCCCAGGTTGCCAATGACGAGGTCCACATAGTGCGCTCCATAGTTTTCGGTGTCTAGATGTAATAATATTTCGAATTCGATGTCTACGTGTCTCAGGTTGCCGATGACGAGGTTCACATAGTGCGCTCGTAGTTTTTGGTGTCTAGGTGTATTAATAACTTTAAATCTGATCTAGGACACGTAGATATCAAATTCGAGGTGTTAATACACGTAGACACCGAAAACTACGGAGCGCACTATGTGGACCTCGACATCGGCAACGTGGGACACCTAGACATCGAATTCAACGTATTATTACACCTGGACACCGAAAACTATGGAGCGCACTATCTGGAACCCGTCATCGGCAACCTGGAACACGTGGACATCAAATTCAAGGTATTAATACACCTGGACACCGAAAACTATGGAGCGCACTATGTGGACCTCGTTATCGACAATCTGGGACACGTAGACATCGAATTCAAGCTTGATTCATAAGAATCGACTTAAAAATTTCCTAGCGGCAGAATTAAAATTATGTCATGACATAATAAAAATTCGCTGAATTAAAATTATGTCTAGACATAATAAAAATTGGACGAATAATAGTAACCTTTCGAAAGTAGAGGTTTTAAGCTTGAAATTTAAATTTTATTCATTTTTAACAAAGTTACAGCTGCTCGAATTTTGCCTATTTTGAAAGATAAATTTAGTGTTCCTTCAATTTTTGTGAGAAATGTATAATTTACTTTTACTTAAATATTATTAATTTTTATGTGTTTGTTGTTATTGGTAATTTTGTGAATAATTAAAAAATAAAAAAAAAATGTTTTGCAGATCCTTGCTTAACACTACAAAATAGGTGATATCAGTACAAAATTACCCTTTTCAAAAAAAGTAAAAAAAAGTGCCAAGTACACGCAATGTATTTTGTAAATTCAAAAATCTCACCTAAGTGGTAGCTTTATATCTTTTTTACAAAATTATATTATCTAACTTAACTCACGTGACATGTATTTCAAAAAAAAGATGTGAAATCTTTAATTTCTTCTTCACAAAATTATATTACCTAACTTAACTTAAGTGACATGTATCTAACCCAAGTGGTAGCTTTATATCTTTTTCACAAAATTATATTACTTAACTTAACTCAAGTGACATGTATTTCAAAAAAAAGATGTGAAATCTTTATTTTCTTTTTCACAAAATTATATTACCTAACTTAACTCAAGTGACATGTATTTTAAAAAAGATGTGAAATCTTTAAATTAAATTGCGCCAATTGTAAAGAGAATATGTATATATTGCTTTGAAAGATAATTGTTATGCAACTACTTTAAAGAAATGAAACCCAAGTGGTATCTTCGTATTTCTATTCAAGAGTCTTCCTATTCTAAACCCAAGTGATAATAGCTTCTTAATTCTCTTTAACAAATTTTTAATATTACAAAGAATCATTTTAATTACAAAGAATTAAAGAAGAAACAGTACAAAATAAAAATATTTAATTAAAACAAAATAAATAAATTTTTCTTGTAAAAAAAACTTGGCGCTTCTTTTTTACTCCTGTCGCATTCTTCCCTAAATTATGTTTATTGTTTTTTTATTAAAGTGAATTATCAGAGAATATTAGAGACAATCAAGTGCAAAAAAATGAATGCGTGGTCGCCACGCGCGTTAGAAGTGAAACTTCTGAAGGTAAGGCTTTGCCATAACTTTTCTGAAATTAATACAAAAACAATGCAACAATAACTTTATAAACTCACAAGTGTGAATGAAAATGTACAGCATGAGACAAGTACAGAACTCAATCAAACAGTTAAATTAGAAGATCTACAATCGTTAGAGGATATAGAAGAAATGTGCAAAAGTTCAATAATAGAGAGGTCAGAGAAAACAAGAAGAATAAATGAGGCAATGTTATGGCATGTTAGATTGGGTCATGCATCACTAAGCCATCTAAAAAGATTACAGAAATTAACACAGGTTGTATTTTTGACCAAACTGACATTTATTCTTACGTTAACTCGACGTTTCGACACTGGTTTTGTGTCCTTATCAAGAGATTTCTATATTGTTCGCAAATTGCATTAGCCACCCACAAAGTTCTTTGTAAGAATAAATGTCAGTTTGGTCAAAAATACAACCTGTGTTAATTTTTCACTGACAAAGCAAAGAATTTTGGAAAATTTTTACAGAAATTAGATAAGAGATTAGAGAAAGTAGAGTTAGATAATTCCATATTAGAATGTGAGGTATGTATAATGGCAAAAATGGAAAAACTGCCATTTAGAGAAACAAGAACTAAAGCACAAAGACCACTTCAAGTCATACACACGGATATTATGATAAAACCGACCTCATATCCAGGACAAAAGAGATTTATTATTGTGTTCATAGATGATCATTCTAGATTGGCGAAAGCATACTCGTTAAAGACGAAAGACGAATCTGGAGAGGCTTTAGAGAAATACTTCATACATGCCAGAAATTTACTAGGAAAAGAAGAAAAACTATGCTACGTAAAGTCAGATCAAGGCAAGGAGTTCACGGAAGGTGCGTTTAGAGAAGCACTGGAAAGAGAAAAAATAGAAAACATATTTGCGCTACCGTATACTCCAGAGCATAACGGAGTAGCCGAAAGGTTCAATCGAACATTACAAGAGAGAATAAGAATATTTATGTTCGACTCCGGATTACCGAAAAGTATGTGGGAGCTAGCAGTTGACGCTGCTGTGCATGCGTACAACAGATCTCCACACAAAACTATAGAGTATGAAATTCCATTGAAGAAGTTTTCACTAGAGACAACCTGTCACTTAGAACAGCTTAAGAAATTCGGATGCATTGGGTATGCAAAAGTACCGAAGCCCACATCAAAATTTGATAAAAGAGCAATTAGAGGAATATTAGTTGGATACACTAATACTAGAGAAAAGAAAAAGAGGTAGACCAAGAAAACAAGCAATACAGTTAGATAAACAAAAACGAAAGAGTGTGCAAAGAGGGAGTAACGCTCCAATGACTAGAAGTAAAACTAAGAGGAAAAGTGAATTATCAGAGAATATTAGAGACAATCAAGTGCAAAAAAATGAATGCGTGGTCGCCACGCGCGTTAGAAGTGAAACTTCTGAAGGTAAGGCTTTGCCATAACTTTTCTGAAATTAATACAAAAACAATGCAACGGAATTAGTCACTCCAAGCCGCCCGCAACTCGAAAATATAGTGTTACACGCAGTTCTTACTATATCCGTCTCGCCAGTGCCGTACGCCTGATCGAATTTTCGTGACGCGTTTTCGAGTCGCAAAGTCGAATTTACTTACCGATCCAAAAGAAGTTTCACTTTGTACGCCTGTTGGTCGAATTTTCGTGACACTATTTCGTGACGTTTTTTCGTGTCGCACAATCGAACTTACTACCGTACCAAAAAAGTTTCATTTCGTACGCCTATTGGTCGAATTTTCGTTACACTTTTCGTGTCGCATAATCGAACTTACTACCGTGCCAGAAGAAAAACCGTCTCGCCAACGCCGTACGCCTATTGGTCAAATTTTCGTTACACTTTTCGTGTCGCACAATCAAACTTACTACCGTACCAAAGAAGTTTTATTTCGTACGCCTATTGGTCGAATTTTCGTTACACTTTCCGTGTCGCACAATCGAACTTACTACCGTACTAAAGAAGTTTTATTTTGTACGCCTATTGGTCAAATTTTCGTTACACTTTCCGTGTCGCACAATCGAACTTACTACCGTACCAAAGAAGTTTCATTTCGTACGCCTATTGGTCGAATTTTTGTTACACTTTTCGTGTCGCATAATCGAACTTACTACAGTACTAAAGAAGTTTAATTTCGTACGCCTATTGATCGAATTTTCGTTACACTTTTCGTGTCCCATAATCGAACTTACTACCGTGCCAGAAGAAGAACCGTCTCGCCAACGCCGTACGCCTATTGGTCAAATTTTTGTTACTATTTTCGTGTCGCACAATCGAACTTACTACCGTACCAAAGAAGTCTCACTTCCGTTACATTTTTTCGTGTCGCGAATCGAACTCACTATCGTGCCTAAAGAAGTTTTACTTCAAAAACGATAAAGGATATTAGCTTCGCTAATTATAGTTTCGTAGAAACAAATAAGTGTCAGACAATAGAGTATGAAGATGAATTATATCAATGTCTTGAGGCATCGTTGAATAGAGAGCCCGTCACTTATGAAGAAGCTATGTCAAGTAACAAAAGAGAGAATTGGAAAATTGCAGTCAAAGAGAAACTTGAATCTATGTATGCTAATCAAGTGTGGGAACTTGTCGATAGACCATTAGAGAAATTAGATGGAAAACGACCCAACATAATAAAATCAAAATGGGTATTTAAAAGAAAATTAGAGGCAAATGGATCAACCAGATTCAAAGCAAGACTTGTGATTAGAGGTTGTAAAGATAGAAACGTGTATGATCTAAAAGAGACATATGCACCCGTTTCAAGACTGTCACTGGTTAGATCTATATTGGCAATAATAAATAAGTATAACTTAACGCTTGCCAGCTAGATGTTAAGACTGCGTTTTATAATGGAGTTCTAGAAGAAGAAATATATATGGAGATTCCAGAGGGAGTGAAAGTAGATGAAAACACCAAGAAGACCAAGGTGTGTAAATTAAATAGAGCTTTATATGGATTAAAAATAAGTCCAAAAAGATGGAATAAGAGATTTTCAGAAGAGGCTAAGAAACTTGGATTAGAGAATGACTTACATGAGCCATGCCTGTTCACATGGAGGAAAGAAAGAAAAATGGTAGTAATACTGCTTTATGTGGATGACATGCAAATTAGATGAAACATTTGAGACTAAGAATCTTGGAGAACCAAAGAGCTTTTTAGGAATCATAATAGAGAGAAATAAAGAAGACAAATATATGAGTATCCATCAAGCACGATATACAGAAAGTGTGCTGAAAAAGTTCCATATGGAGGAATGTAAACCGCAAAGTACTCCTATGGTCACTAGACAGGTAAGCAATAAAAATAAAAGGAGCAGATTAGAAGAATCGAACAATGAAGATGTGATCCAAAAAGAAGAAATCAAAAGAGTGCCTTATAAAGAAGCTATTGGAAGTTTGACGTATCTAGCAAACGCTACAAGACCTGATATAGTCTTTGCAGTAAACTACTTGGCAAGAAAACAATTAGAGCTTACAGAAGAAGATTGGCAAGATGTGAAAAGAGTATTTAGATATCTGAAAGGAACGGTAAATAGAGAACTGATATTTAGAGGAAGAACAAACGAACTAGAAGCATTGACAGATGCAAGTTTCAGGGATTGTACTGATTCTACATCTACTGGAGGGTATATTATCAAGCTATTTGGAGAAGTGATAGCATGGAGAAGTCATAAACAGACTTATGTCACACTCTCTACATGTCAAGCGGAATATTTAGCAATGAGTGAGGCATGTCAAGAAGTGATTTCACTGGACAAGTCACTCATACATGTTGTTGGAGAAACATTCTTTCCGTCAGTAATATGGTGTGATAATAAAGCTGCAAGAAACTGCATTAAGAAAGATGGAAGTCACAAACTTAAGATGTTTGATGATGAACTAGAGGAAATAAAGAGAAACTTAAAAGAAAAAAAAGATACTGGAAACCGAAAGCACATGGCAGATACTCATGGAGATTTTGTCAAACAATGTGTAGAGTGTAGATCAAGGGAAAGTAGAAGTTAAATGGATAGAAACTAGAGAAAACTTAACTGATATCATGACTAAACCGTTACCTTTGGAAGCATTCGCATATCTTAGAGATAATATAGCGAATTTAGAGTTTAAAAGCAATTAAAAGCAAAATCTTACTCGGAACTAATATTTTGCCATTTTTCAGATAAGAAAAAGACTTAGAGGACCCGAGCCCACTACCCGCACAAAGGGAGGGAGTGTTGGAAAGATGCTTTGTGCAAGTAGAGCACTCGCGCCCTTCCAGAAGGCATTGCGTGGCGCAGCAACGCGGGCGCGCACGCCGTACGAAGCGACAGACAATAGTCTGAGCTTATCGCGTGCACACGTGTCTTATACTGTGTGTAGAGATAAAGTAAAAAATAAAGACTTATAATAACAGCAGATAGAGAAGTCGTTCGTTATCAATCACCACCACCATCTCGATCCCTGCGGAGAGCATAATTCCAACACATATATATATATATATTTTTTTTTTTTTTCAAAATATTAATGTATTTTAACTATATATTTATATTGCTAGAAATCTTAATATATTGTAGAATGAAGGGAAGGGGTTTTTAGTGGGTGCAAGCCCCACACTACCCCGCCGGACGGCCGACGCGGGTGTGCGTCAGGCATTTTCCCCTCCATGTTTAAAAAAAAATTGCGTGTACATACATCGTTGCGTTAGAAAAAGTATGACCGGTGGACGACTGGATGCAACATATAAACAGTATAATATATAAGTGTCACAGTAGTACTATAAGTAATAATGAGTAACAGTTATAGCGAGTTGCATTGAATAAAATTATTCTCGATTCGTTGTCGTAAATCGTTTATTATAATATAATTGAAAAATTTATACATGTGTATCCCGGTGTATATAAAAAATGTTTAATGTGATAATTTCTAAAGCGTGTCGGTCTTAAAACACAGCTGTTACGTGAGCGAGCGAGAAGGTATAAGAGCAAGCGAGTTGTCAATAAGAGCGAGTAGGACAGTAACAGAAGTGAGCGAGATAAGAACAACGGCGCGCAAGGAAAAGACTCGATCTCGATGCTCGATCCTCGATCAGATCCCCACCCCCGAGCCTTCTGCATGTGTTATTCTCATCTCGCTCACTCCAATTACTGTCTCGCTCGCTCTTATTGTCATCTCGCTCACTCTTATACTTTCTCGCTCGCTCACATAACGAAAAATCAATAACTTTGCGTTACCGACATTAGCACGGAACGCAACCTAAATCGTGCACGTATGCGTTACCTTGTGGCCCAAACGCGGACGTTGGCTACGTAGTTCATGTGCACGTTTTACGTCGATCTCAGAGGGCGTATCGCGTTCGCGGATCACCTAAAACCGGGTCGTGTCGTCTCTCATTCTTCTCTCTGTTTCTACTTGCACACTTAAAAACTATGAGGAAGCAATGTGCAAGTTTCTACTTGCACATTTTTTTTATGAATTTTAGTTGCCATATTGAATCCGCCATTTTGAATTTTTAGATTTTGACATCATATTCGTTATTAGCGACCTCAAAAACCCCCATATATCAAGTTTTATAAAAATCCGACAAAATCTTTAATTTTGGCCACTTTTTCTGTCATTTTGCCCATTGTGCACCGCTGAAATTTTGTCGCGGGCCTAACTTTAAAATGCTTGCTGCTAGAAACCTGTAATATCAATCACAGATGTTTCTTAGTGTCCTCTAAGTACCAACGGAATGGCATTTGCGTGTCAAACATTTTTCTCTCTCACAATCAGTGACAAAAAGTCTGATTTCAAGTGCTCAAAGTAAAATTTTTCAAATCCCGAAAATTTGTTTTCTCGCCGAATAAAATAATAAGAGATCCGAAACGGTAAGTTGTATTCAGTCACTCGACTTCACTAAGCATAATGCATGAGTAGATTATATGGTATTCTTTCTTATCTGTAAGTCACGGATCATGAATGAGGAAAAACCACGCCAGGGCATTTTGTGACACAAGTAATCGCGGCAACCAAAAAAATCACGAATAAGCGTTCAAAGGAAGAACCAGTTCGCAGGGGCCGTGGACGCCTTCGAGAAGTGGTTCCCCGTAATCGAATGTGAGCGATGAGGGCGATTAACGGAACAGGCGTTATTTTTTTCCTCATAATTTTTTGTACATATAATATGTAAATTCTGACAAATAAAGGCTCTTTCAAATTATAAAGTAGATAAAAATTGCAAAAACGAAAGAAATCCATATAGTTTGTTCAATCAGAGAAAGTGTTACGCATTACCCCATGGCCTGTCACGAATTACCCTGGCCCCGAGGCAATTTGTGACACATGACACAACGATATATTTCTTGATATATTTCGAGACTCGTGAGAGAAAAACCTACATTTTTTTTTTAAACTAGAGAGATCGACGATTACATCGCACTAATAAAAGTTTTTTAAACATTTATACGAAGCGAGAAAAAAATTCGAAACAAAAATGTGTCACAAATAGCCCCGATCTCCCCTACGTTTATAAATTTTAATACATAATTTTTTAAATTTATAAGGTTAATTAAATTTGTAATATATATAAACGTTATTTGCGCTTGGTGGGAAAGAAAGTCAAGAGAAGAGGCGAGACTGGGTGTTCAAGTGAATGATCTAGCAGCAAAGATGGAGATACTAAGAAGGAAGAAGGAGTTAGGGAAGGAGCCGATTTTCATGGATGAATTGTTATCCAAGGAGGAGGAGAAAATCCAATGGAGACTGAGAGGCATCGCGAAAGTAGTTAAAGGATGGGGGGAGCATACAAATGTCAGATTCAGAAGAGTCTTTTTGGTGGATAGATGGTTCAGTTGGAGACAGATTGAGAAAAAAGAACATGTCTCGCTGTTGGAGCAAACGGAGGAGAAATTTCGAAGTAAGGAGGGAAGAGCAGAAAAAGGAAACGCCCGGAAAGTCGCTGCAGAGATAGCGGGATCCGAGAAGCCCGAGCCTCGACAAGGTTAGGGGCAAAATTAAGATAGGTTTCTGGAACGTAGTTGGGCTTAAGGGAAAAGGGGTGGATTTTTGGGAGTTTATAAGACAGCTGGACTTTGTTGGTATGGTGGAGACTTGGATAAGGGAGGATGAGGGGGAAGTTTGGATAAGGAATCTACCGTCTGAGGGCCAATTTCACCAACCACAGTTAGCTTAACCGACGGTTAAAGTTAGCAGGATTGACCAATAGAAAGCAGGGTGGATTCATTTCTATTGGTCAATTCTGCTAACTTTAACCATCGGTTAAGCTAACTGTGGTTGGTGAAATTGGCCCTGAGTTCGATTGGCACGTACAGTCGTTCACGGAAAGGTTGGAACACTTTTTTGGATGGGTTTTGGAACGCACGAATATTTAGAGACTGCGAGCCACTGGGTCTAGGGAGCTGCCGTGACCAGCAGTGAGCTGCAGTGAGAGATTAAGACAGCTGTCAAAAGAACACATACAGGGTGTATACGTATAGTAAAAGACATCTTACAGCGTAACATCTGATAACAAGTAAGAACAAGACATCTTATATAACGTATACTTTTTACGATATTTTAAGTTAAATAAATAATTAAATAATAAAATAAATAAATAAATAAATTTATTTAAATTAAAATATTTAAATGAAAAAATAGAGTAATTCCAATAACTTTCAAGTCTTAAATTATTTCTCTTACATATTTTGCGACGTTTGATAAGTCTATCTAGTTAAGATATAATATGAGCTAAACGATTTGTTATCTATTTCTATACGTCGTAGAATTTTGCCAAAGGACTGGAATAGGAGAAAATTTTATTTTGCAACAAATATTCTACATTTATAATTATAACTCAGATATGATTTGCTTTACAAAGATGCAGACTGAAGTAACCATCATATATATTCTTGCAGATAATATAAAGAAACGAGGAACTGTCTCCTTGCGCAAACATATATGGCACACTCTTCTGCGTGTTCACAAGTGGATGAGCATGAGTGGATACATCTATCGTGAACCATTTCTAAGGAAAGTCCCACGACCACCTGGTTGAACGATATATAATATCATTCAGAATGTTTTTTCTAACGAACAATTGTCCAAGGTGAACAGATTTGCAGAAACTTATTTCAATCAAGATCCAAGCACTTTTCAAGCATTATAAAGCTGATTTTTTGAATCAGCGAAAAGCGTAAAAATAATCTTAAAGAGGCCGTACTTATTTTTACAAACCGATTTGGGAGAAATGAAAGTATTTTTGATTGATCTGATCAATCAAAAATATTAAATGTGACGCAAGACATAAAATTATCTGCATAATTTTTCAAATAATATTATTTTATTATCACCGTTTTGTATATATAAATAATAGTTTATTCATTTTTAATTATTTCTAATACGTCTTAATATTTTTCGAGTTCAACGAGATCTGAGCTGAGCGTTGAATGGCGGCCGAAGAGAACCACCACGACGGGTCGCGCCGCCACGGAAGCCTCGCAGCAAGGAAGATCCGCGGGAGGTCAAGGCACGGGACCGAGCTCGGATCCCCGGGACCGGCGCGAGAACGCCGATCGGTTCACCTCGCCCAGGCCCGGTACGTGAAATAATGGCGTCGGTTTTTAATATTTAGTATTTTATTAATAGTCTAGAAGCTATATACTGATAAAATTATCTATGACATATTACTGTTGTGTAATTAACAAACAATTTGTATTATAGATTTGATGTTGTTTAATATCCTTCGTAAAATATCTTTTATAAACGCACTAAACGCACTACTTTGGTTTATTACATTTGATATAGAGCGAATAAATTTTTTAAATTGAATATATAATACTTTGTAGACATTATGTGTAATAGTATTATTTGCTAATAGAATACTTAAATTTCAATATACATTTTTATTATAATCGTTGATAGACTTTGAAGAAAAGACATGAAATAATGGCGTCGCTTTGTAATAACAAGCTTTATCTCTAAACAGTAGTTATTAATATCTGTAGAATAAAAATTGTATAATATTTCTGTTGAATCTTCAAAATTTAATATTGTTCATAACTTTTTTTATTATCTTATACATTGCATATATTTTCGTCTATTTTAAGTAAATTAATTTTTCGGAATATGATGTATGAATAATTTGTATCACTTTTGTAGATCACTTATTTCAATCGCAATATTGAAAGATATTATATGTATTTCTATCGTTGTTAAAGAACTTGACGAGGTATAATATATTATGAACACAGATTCCATATACGTACCGGATTCTTATTATTTTTCACTGTGTATGCTTTACATTTATTTATTATAGCTAGCTGAAACTATTTTTATATTGTGAGTATAAATTAATACATATTCTGTTAAGGCTCCTGGTCCCTGAGCCGAAAACTCTGCGTTGACGGTGGCGCCGTACCGTCGCGGCAGAAATAAGAACTCTCTCCTCTCACTCTTTCCAATGGAGAATTCTGTCTTGTGACATGTTGACAACCTATTTTGCGTTGCGTTAAATTACTTTATTATTCGCTCTGTACTTGTGCTATAACGTATTCGTGAAACTCGTAAAATTGACCGTATGGTAAGATTTGCAAGAAATACATATGCGGAAGGAACATTCTCTACTCCTTTCGATAGTCGAAAACGGCTTGTTTTTCCGTATGTTTAGGCTTCGTTTTATGGCTGTTTGTTTATTGTTGAGGGAAAAGAATAGTATCCGGTCAATTTTAGAAGTGTGCTGAGACGATCTATAGTGATTTTTTATTGAAATGTCTTTTTATTTCGGAAAATACCGCAACATAAAATAGGATAATTTCTCGCCTCGATAGCAAGAAATTCAATATGGCTGCGGTGACTACCCAGGAGCCTTAAGGTAGTTCTCTTGTCCTTATACTAGAGAAAATCGATTTTCTATAGATTTTCTTAAAACTGTGAATATACGTTAATTTAGGTGTGCTTTATGCGTGGTATAAATTTCAATACCTCTTCCGGTATAAAAAATCAAGATACTGAGCCTCAAAGTTTCAACTTTTACTAATGAAAAGGTTTTCCAAACCAAACGGTAAGAGATACGAGGTTGGCCAAGAGGACCAAAGTTGCTCCTCTCTTCGAGTTGTAACGTTCGCGTTTTCTCGCTCGGAATTCGCTCGCCAGGCCAGGGTGAGAAAACGTGGAGACACTGGTCAGTTTCACATAAAGCTATTTATTCACACTATTTACAGTACAGTTTGATGGAGGGCGTGAGTGTCAGTGTGTGTGTGTGTCGCTCCGCTGAGCCGCAGTGTACGTGTGCCGGGTTGATGCGCGGTCGGACAGAGACGGACTCGCGGACAGGCGCGGAGGCACGGTTGCCTGACGGATTCGCGGGCAGGTACGGAGGCACGGTTGCCTTGCGGATTCGCGGGCAGGTAGGTCGGTCAGGAGCTCAGTCGGGAGCGCCCAACTGAGCGGTCCGTACACCGGGAGCGCCCGGCTTGAAGACGGGAGCGCCCGTCTTCCGTACGGCGGAGGGGGTCGGGAGCGCCCGACCCAGAGGCAGGAAAGGGCAGGTAATACCAACCGGGAGCACCCAGCTGGGGAGGCCCGCACCCTGGGAGCGCCCAGGTGAGAACGGGAGCACCCGTTCTCTGTACGGAGGAAGTCGTTGGGAGCGCCCAACGTGGTGAAGCGGTCTCGGAGAGAGGTCGTGTCGGGAACAAGAGTCGGACAGGACTGGTGACTCGAGTCGGCTCGAGTCCCCTATTTATACCCCGAGTGCGGTCGGTGGGGGCTGTCCCACCACTGGGGCTGCCCCACCGCTTGGTTGCCCCACCGCTTGGGCACAGGAGCGCACGCTGAACATGTGCTTAGTGGCCGCCAGGGCCGTAGTGCTAGTGACGAATACGCGTATCGTCACAGAGTTCTATAAAAAAAATGCCAAAATTAAAAAAAATTAAAAAATTTTTTTTGGTAAAAATTGAAACTTTGAGGCTCAGTATCTTGATTTTTTATACCGGAGAAGGTACTGAAATTTATACCACGCATAAAGCACACCTAAATTAACGTATATTCACAGTTTCAAGAAAATCTATAGAAAATCGATTTTCTCTAGTATAAAGACAAGAGAACTACCTTAACGCTGAAATATCGAAATA
This sequence comes from Temnothorax longispinosus, assembly GCF_030848805.1. Classification (NCBI taxonomy): domain Eukaryota; kingdom Metazoa; phylum Arthropoda; class Insecta; order Hymenoptera; family Formicidae; genus Temnothorax; species Temnothorax longispinosus. Next base: position 236,837 of record NW_027269815.1, on the reverse strand, counting down.
ATCGGTTTCAAATCAACCGCAAGAAATATGTTTACTTTTAAATAAGGTTTTGTATTATTTTTACGTATTATTATTATTTCTAAAAGTCTTTGGACAATTTTTAATTGTTTATGTTATTTCTAAATATTTTTGTAACATTTTGTTTGTATTAATAATTTTAGCTATTAGTACAATTTTTATTTCTTGTGATATATATGACACATAATTTACTGCCGTCTGATTAATAGTAAAGTATGCATGTGCATTATAATTTTCACACTACTGTGTGTCTCATCTTTATTTTATATATCTACTATTATATATTATAATAATTTATTTTTTAGATATTGCTCAATTTAGCGACTAGATTAAATCCGATAGACACGTTAGAAGAATTTATGCAGTTTCTTCACGGTTTTCCAGCGAGCGAAAAGGGTATCGCGTTTACCAGTAAGTATAATTTGCTACTGCGTTATATTTATTACGTGCTAAGTGCAAATGCAAATAATGCAATGGCAAATGCTAATCTTAAGGAAAACGTTGTGTAATACGTGAAGAAGCCAAGCTTCACGAGGGCGATGAGGATGATGAAGAGAGGCGGTGGGCAGCATGCGTAGTGATCGGCGTAGTACTTTCAGTCCCGCTCCTCCATGAGAAATTCATCGCCGATCATGCGGACCATCATGATAACGGCATGGCTGGTATATTATTAATTACAACAATTATTATTTATATGATCATTTGTATAATTTATGTCATCATTATATTTATCTAATTTATATAATTATTACGTTGATGAATAACTGCAATCTCTCGTTAGTATCACCACGTCGATAGCACACACACCGCAAGCTGGTAGACTCAACAGCCCGCGCGACGGAGAGTACGCGTTCAATCAGCTCGGCCAAGACATTCGGACGAACGGCGCGTGTTATAGGTTCATTAATACCAGAACACTATATATTGGAAGAACGTGTCTTTATTACGTGTCTCTGTGTCAGCCATTACAGTCGTCTGCTGGCGCGCAACCTTGCCAGTAGTGCCACCTTAATTTAGTCACTAGCAAGTGATGGCCAACGTTAGAACGATAATCTATAATCTATTACATCTCCCTTTTTTTTATTTGCTCTGTTTCCGGAGAATGACAAAAGAAATACTTCACAACGTCTTATGGTATCAACTGAACACAAAATAAACTTTGAATATAACGCAAGATAAAATAAACTTTGAATATAACGCAAAATAAACTTAGAATATAACGCAACTACTAGTACTGGGTAGTTTTGTTTCAGACAAAATTTTTTAGATACGCTGGTTTTTTAATAATGCGACCAGATCTTGTAGTTACTGTTTGCTCGCTAGTTCGAGTATTATTTACAGGCTGTTGCAAGGTCTTGGGACCTACTTGTCTTTGACTTACATTCTCGCTTGAAACTCTAACACTTGAGTCTCCTACCTTCGTTACATTAGGGGTATTCAAATAAGTTAAAGTTTAACGGTTTGACAGGTTATGTCGGGTTAAAGTCGAGTAAAAAGTTAATTAATTAACTTTGGACGCGCTACTCTTTAAGGTTATGCAAAATACATAAGTGACTCATTAACCTATCACATTAATCTTTGGGTTAAAAGTTTAAAAATTAATTTTTTACCCGACTTTAACCCGACATAACCTGTCAAACCGTTAAACTCTAACTTATTTGAATACCCCTATTATTTGTATTTTCCTTATTATTATCATCGCTATGGTATTGCACCTCTTGGTTATTGGTCTCTCTTATCTCTTATCAAAGATTTTATCAAACTCTTGTCTGCTATTGAACCTATCCGTGTTTCTCTTTCTCAGAAACTTTCTATTTCTAATGTACATTTGACCATTTTCCTCTAGTCTGACTACATACGATCTTGGACAGCTCAAATCTATTTTTACTATTCTACCCGGTTTCCATTCTTTATTATCCCACTGGATCATAATCTTATCCCCTATGTTTAACTCGGGCAAATCTCTCGCAGTTTTATTATAATAAGATTTTTGTTTTTCTTGGTAACTTTTCCGACTTACAATTCTAGTCTTATCTCTACACGGGTTTAACAGCTCCTCCCTTACAGGTACATGACCCTTTAATCTTCTCCCAAACAGAATTTGCGCTGGTGATGGAACTGTTTTACTTATCGGTGTATTACGGTATTCAAGTAATGTTAAGTACATATCTCGCTTATCATATAACGTTTTTTTAGAATTCTTTTTATCGTTTGAACGTGTCGTTCTATAAAACCATTCGATTGTGGATATCTAGGCGAGCTCGTTTGTTGTGTAATTTCCCACTCTTCAAGAAACCTTTGAAACGCATTGTTTACAAACTGAGGGCCGTTATCCGAATATAATATATCTGGCTTACCATGCCTCGCAAAAATTGATTTTACAGCTGAGATGACTCGGTCGTGAGTAGTATTCTGATTTAGACAAACTACTTCTGGATATCGTGAGTACATGTCTACTAGTAATAGGTATTCTTTCTCATCAAAATAAAATAAATCTACTGCAACACTACTCCAAGGACAATCAGCGGTCTCCCTGTTTATTAACGACTCTTTTTGATTGCTATTTTGGTATTTTAAACAAGCTGGGCAACTATTGATTACGTCCGTAATTTCTTTACCTATAAAAGGCCAATAGACGGTTTCTTGCGCTCTTAAAAGAGTTTTCTCAATGTCCATATGATTATAATGTAACCGGTTCATAATATCCGCTCGCAAAATTTTTGGAATTACGACTCTGTCACCTCTACACACTACATCTTTTATAATAACGAGCTCGTCTCGAATTATCCAATACGGCCTAATTAAAAGATCTACTTTTCTGTTTTGGCCACCCTTCTTTTATGATTTTCATTAATTCTTTCAATTCTGGATCTTTACTAGTCTCTTCTCTAATTATTTCAAATTTCTTTGGCGTAATACTAACATAGTTTATCAAATCTACTTGTGCCTCTACCGCCGATTTAAGTACATCAAAATTTTCATCATTATAATGCGCACGAGATAGTGTATCTGCAAGATACAATTGCGATCCCGGTTTATATTTAACCACAAAGGAATAATTTTGCAGACTAATTCTTAATCTTTGTAATCGCAGCGGACATTTATCTAGTGGTTTTTTGAAAATCGCTTCGAGTGGTTTATGGTCAGTTTCTACTATAAATTCTTTGCCAAACAAAAACTGGTGGAACCTCTGACAACCAAAAACTATTGCTAAAAGCTTCTTCTCTATTTGCGCATAATTTTGTTGGTTTAACGTTAATGATTTTGACGCGTAGGCTATCGGTTTATTTTCTTGCAGAATTACTGCTCCCATGCCATCTTTAGAGCTATCTACTGAAAGTACTATCTGTTTATCTTTGTCAAAGTATCTCAAAACCGGCGCTTCCATCAGTTTCTGTTTGAGTACTTCAAATTCATTTTTATGTAGTGGCAACCACGACCATAACTGATCTTTTTTTATTAGCGCTCTTAAATTTAAAGTTAGTTTGGATAAGTTCGGAATAAACTTTGCCACGTACGTTACCATCCCTAAGAAGCGACTTAACTCCTTCGCATTAGTTGGTTCCGGAATTCTTTTAATTGCTTCAATTTTTTCCTCGTCAATACTAATACCGTTTTCGGAGAGTATGTGTCCCACGTATCTAACTTGTTTTTTCTTAAACTTACATTTACTTAAATCAAGAGACACGGTAGTGTCTCGCGCCAAGTACACGCGGAGCGAGACCGACCGTGACTCTTTTACGCGACGCGACGGGTTGCGAGTACCCGAGATGTTGAGATCTCGATAACGAGTGAACGGATCAAGTTCTAAGTAGGCTTGATCGATAGCTTGGGGTCCAATTAGGGGGGGGTTTCTCTCATAATATTCCGCTACGTGCCCTCCGAGCGGAGATATTGCGACGCAAAGTCCAAATGCGAAAATTTATTTTTAAGATACTCCTCCTCCTCCTCCTAACGCCGACGTCTCAATATTATTATGATTATCAGAGAAACGTCCCTTTCACTTTTTCGACGCTGGCGGCGCAGGTATCGCCAGTTTCGATATCGCGCGCGTATTTCGAAATTAGGTCGATAGACTTATCGGTCAGGAGGAAGATTTCTATTTAGGTAAATTAGGTATATATATAATAAATATTGAATCAACGGAAAAAAAGGTTCTCTACGCTTGGCAGAAAGTGCCGCTAGGGAATTTTTAAGTCGATTCTTATGAATCAAGCTTGAATTCGATGTCTATGTATCCCAGGTTGCCGATGACGAGGTCCAGATAGTGCGCTTTATAGTTTTCGGTGTCCAGGTGTAATAATACGTTGAATTCGATGTCTACGTGTCCCAGGTTGCCGATGACGAGGTCCACATAGTGCGCTCCGTAGTTTTCGGTGTCTACGTGTATTAATATCTTGAATTCGATGTCCACGTGTCCCAGGTTGCCGATGACGGGATCCAGATAGTACGCTTCGTAGTTTTCGGTGTCCAGGTGTAATAATACGTTGAATGCGATGTCTAGGTGTCCCAGGTTGCCGATGACGATGTCTAGATAGTGAGCTCCGTAGTTTTCGGTGTCTACGTGTATTAATACCTTGAATTCGATGTCTAGGTGTCCCAGGTTGCCGATGACGAGTCCACATAGTGCGCTCCGTAGTTTTCGGTGTTTACGTGTATTAATACCTTGCAATTGCAATTCACATGCAATTAAGTGAAACCAACGTCAAGCGTCAAAGCTGAACACAGTTGAGCTTTTGCCATTTGCCGTTGAAATTAAAAAGACTATCACGTGATAAATTTTGACGCTCAAATCGAGCGTCAAGCGTCAGCATAAAAAAGCACCTTCATAGTTTTTAAGAGTGCAAGTAGAAACCTGTACATTGCTTCCTCATAGCTTTTAAGTGGGCAAGTATAGGAGACTTGCACATTGTTTCCCCATAATTTTTAAGTATGCAAATCATAAATTTACCGAGTTCTAGAATAAAATACCTTTCCCAGGTAGCACATACACGATTCAAAAATGTTTTACAAGCGTTTTTCCGAAACGTTTTATAACCGATTTCTAGAAACATTTCTCATGAGTAAAAATGTCCATTCGAAAAACGTTCGACGAAACTTTCTTTTTCCATAAAATAACGTTTAAGAAACTATTATAGAAACGTTTTTTTAATAATAAAGAAGTTTTAAAATTCCTACTTTTTACGTCTTTTGAACGTGTTTATGACGTCTTTAAGACATGCGTGAGAATGTTCTAGGAGCTTTATGCATTATACCATCTATGGCGTCTATTCTTTTTCGAAGAAATTTCCTGCACTGGTACACATTCGTGCAATAAGTTAAGTTAAAGTGAAACAAAATATACTTGTTTCACTCTAACTTAGAGAAGATCGGAGCTCGTTGGCACAAGAGGCAAATTAGCAATGCGTTCCGTTTATGTATTTATGGAAAGAAACAATGTGGAAAAGTTATCACAATTGCTGAACTGCCTAGTTCAGAGTTTATCTTTGTTACTCCACATTGTGACATTGGAAGGAAAAAGATAAACTCTGAAGTTCAGCCAGTTCAGCAATAGAAAACAGACTCAAAATATCTCTCTTATGACATAGGTACTTTTCCCAAAGTTTTATTTAAATCAAACAAGTATTACAATAAAAAAAGAGAAAACTCTGATTCAAGAGGTGGCAAGCAAATTTTCGAGCGTTTCAAAATATCGTATTTGTTCTTCAGCTTGAGAAGTAAATCAAAGTGACGTATTATTGTTAGTTAAAAGAAAAGTTTCTGTTACTACATTCGACTGTTATTTTTTTTATTAGTACTGTTTAATCATGATAATTAGTTGTTTAAAAAATTAAATGCTGAAATTGTGAAAACTGTGCCAACGATTCCCGATCTCCCCTACTGATGTGCACCAGTTTAGGAAGTTCTTCAAAATAAAACAAACATATAAACGTTTTTTTAATACAGCAGAACGTTTATTTTGCAACTGTTGGAAGTTTTTTAAGCTCAGATTTGTCCGATGACAAATAGATTAAGACTGGTAGGACAAAATTAATTTAAGTAAATAAGTGGATATATGTGCATGGATAAAATAATTTATTTTGTGCAATAATTAGTGCAATATAAATTTAAATGTTTAAAAAAAGACTATTAAAGCTATTATAGGTAAATATAAATATTAGTTAGGTCAAACCTCACCGATGACCTTGACCTTGACATATGTCGTCAAGGTCATCGTCCTGAATAACCTTCAGAAGGTTTTAGCTGGCGGTCGTTGTTTATTAAAAAGTTATAAACAAAAAAGTTTGAAAAATATAGCAGTTATTTTGAGTACTAATAGACATAAATAATTGATATTTATGTGGAAATACACATGTGGAAATATACATGTATGAACGAAGAAACATTATTTAGTTTGATGAATTTCTGAACGTTTATGAAGATGTTTTGCAATTGCTATATGGGACCGGAAGTGGTACTGTATTTATGTTGCAACATTTTATATGATACATATATATATTATATGATTATAACATTTGTATCATATAACATATTCACGAAATTATTAGCAATAACAACAAAATAAATTTTGGTAAATATGTAGTATAATAACGGCATTCTCTCAGATTTCTTTGAAACTTTTAATTTGAAAAATGTTCTGGGATAATTTAAAGGATTACAATTAAAACAGATAACAGTGCTTTTGGTTAAAGCCTCGGTTAAAGCAGAGAATACTCTGTATTTATGCTTTCTACTATTCTCTGCTTTAACAAAGATTATAGTTTTTCGTGTGCATATATGCAATTTATATATTGTATAGATTGCATCCATCCACGTGAGAAAAAATTTAAAAAAATTTGACTTACACCATTATGACTTTTACTCCTCCATATGATCTAATAATAAGAAGTAAAATGTATATCCATAATTATTATTTCTTTATACTTATCGACATCGTGATGTTTTAAGTATTAATTATAAACAAACAAAATGAGCGACAATTTTCTTTCCGAGAATCTTTTATTACCCAAAATACACAAAATTTGAAAATTTCAAAGGAATCAGAAAGAATGCTGTTATACTACATATTTACTTAAATTTGTATTGAATTATCAAATTATAAGTAATTAATCGCAAAAAATTACTAATTACGTAAAAATTAATAATATTTAAGTAAAAGTAAATTACACATTGCTAAAAAAATTGATAATTTGATGTCTGTTAAGTTAGCATCCTTCCTCCACAAAAACCGGAATAACACATGTAGAAATTAAGTGCTTTTTATATGTTAATTATGTGCTCTATTCAAAATTTTTGTGCTCGAGCAGTTTTGTGGGATTGCATCAATTGAAAGTAGGGGTGCTAGCTTAACGTAAGCTAGTACCCCCATTTATTAAAATTACATATAAATAAAATAAAAAACTCAATATTTTAGAATTATGTACTTTTTATGTGCTTTCAAATGCCTCAAACAAAATTAGTCTATCTGTAATAGTTTAAAAGATTATGATTTAAAAAATAATTATATATATGTTAATGTTACATGTATGTATATAGGTATATTTCTTAATCCAGTAAACATAATATTTCAAATCGCGACATATAACGTTTTAAAGACGTCATTAAGACGTTTTAACAATTGCTAGTAAAATTATTTCAATATTCAATCTTTGATTGCGGGCCCTTGCTCATTACGCTTTTCTAAATATTCTAATTATTTAAATAAGCGTGTTAGAAGCATGTCTTTCAATTGCAGCTTGCTTTTTGAACAAACGGATTGGTAAAAGTGGATTTTAATCGATCATTTATCGGTGTTTTTCAACCATCCGTTTATACTGTTTTCTTAGGCAAAATCTGTGAGTAATGTATTACTTTCTTTTATGTTTTATCTCAAGTGATTCGAGTTTAGTTATTTAATGTTTCATGTGCAACATAGTCAAGCAGAACGGAGACGAGTGTTGTATTATCTGTATGTATATATTACAGTTAGTTAATACGAGAATATTTTATTTAAAAATAGCCCAAATATTTTAAAAAATAGCCCAAATATTTTAAAACATCCGACTAAAGCAGCTCCTAGATAATGAATATTATTGCACAATCTAGAGATATTGTACAATATAATTGTACAATAATATTGATCGTCTAGGAGCCGTTTAACGTAACGCGAATCACTTGGTTATATTATGTATAAACATATTGTATATTGCATAAATATATATTATTCTTTTACAGATTGCTTCAAGAACGTTGAGGGGGGGGAGAGAATATTATATATATATATGTAAGCTTGTAAGTTATCAAGCTTGGCTTTGTCGCCGCTGGTCGACTCGTGCGTGAGAGTCAGTATGTAACAAGACTCCGAGCTGAGAGCATTGATGTTATCGTACGGAGGTAGATAAAGGCTTGCTATCGGCAATTGTATTGATTCAGGTTAGTTTTAAGTTTACTCGTTTACTGTAATATCTCCGGCCTTCGCTAATGTGTACACATCATTAATATTACAGTTGATTACTGCATCTTGCTTGCTGATTCTTGAACCGAACCTTCACTCCATTTAAGTTCCTTACAAAGTGACTTACAAATCAATACAATGGAGAATAAAGCAAGGTTTTATTTTGTCTCGGAGGCTGGTGCAGATGCGAGAAGCACCGTAGTTAAAGTGAAAAGAATTCAGCTGCTCGGCCAAGAGGAAAGTTTTTTGTTCCCAGCAGATAAGCAGACTAGTGCTCAACATAAACAGCTTTTTGAAATTCCAATTGTGAAAAATGTCGTTAAAAGCTTAAAGGCTCGCAATAAATTTCGCAATGTTGTACTGACTCTATCTAAGGAACTTGAGAATATTTATCTGGACACGGAAGGGAATGTGGTGCTGCATGACGAATATCTGAAAGAGGTCACCTCAGAGCAAGAGCAAAATGTAAACAGAGAGTCAGCAGTAACATTCGAAAGGAAAACAAGCTCTCTGATAAAGGATATAGTGATCGAGAAATTCAACGGTGAAAATACAAATGCGAGTGTTTGGATAAATTTATTTGGGCAGGAATGTAACAGAGTGGGGATTGCCCAAAATAAATACGCGGAAGTATTAAGATTGTTTTTAGAGAAATCTGCATTAGATTGGTATAATGTATTTGTCAAACAGAACTCCTTGCTAAATTGGGAGGCGTGGAATAACGCCTTTATTGATACCTTCTCTGCACAATCCTGGACAGATATAACGTATGCTTATAACTTTAAGTTTTATAATGGCTCGCTATTAGAATATGCGTTGAAGAAAAGAAGATTATTGTTAGAAGCGGATGATAGCCTGTCTATAAACACACAAATTAACATGATTGTAAATAGCTTACCAAATTTTATCCAAAATAAGTTAGATAGAAAATCTATTATAAATATAGAAAATTTAATGTCAAAATTAAAACAATTTGGTAAGATTAACGAATCGAAAAATGATAATGTAAACAAAAGAACTCTAAATGAAAAAAGACCGTGTAGCATTTGTGATAGGTTAGGTTTCAAAAATAGATTTCATCCAGAAAGTGCATGCCGTAATAAAGATAGGCAAATTAAAAATTTAAAAAACGAAAATATCAAGGTTACAAATAATAATGAAATACAGGAAGTAGTAGCAAGTCATGAGGAGACAAAAAACGAATAGTCCTCCCACTTATTAAAATTAAGATTTTTGCAAATGGTTGCCCAGCAACTGGCTTATATGACTCCGGATCCAATGTTTCTCTAGTTAGTAGTACATTTTTGAATGATAAAAGAAATATTAAACAAATAATAGGTGCGAGAGATTCCATTAAAGGTGTAGCAGAAACGGCGAAAACGGAGGGGATTGTAACAATACGTATTAAAATTTGTAACTTAGAAGAGGATTTTCAGTTTTTCATTGTTAAGGAAGGCTTTGATTGTGAATTTCTATTAGGATTAGACTTAATAAAAAAATTCAAGCTCTGTCAGAATGAAAATTTGATTATATCACAGAAACAAAAAAAAAATTTAGATAAGCAAAATAACATGAATGAAATAAGTACTAATAGAATGGAGAATATTATAAAAAAAAAGGAAATAATCTTTGCCAAATCAAAGTTTGATATAGGGACAGTAAAGGATTATGAAGCCACAGTGAAACTGACAGAAAATAGATATATTTCAAAGAAACCTTATAGATGCTCATTTCAAGATAAATTAGAAATAGAGAAACAAGTAGAAGATTTGTTAAATGCAGGTTTAATAGAGGAGTCAAGCAGTCCTTATGCAGCTCCCGTAACCATGGTTTTCAAGAGAGAAGAAGGAAAAAGATCACGCCTGTGTATTGATTTTAAAGAGTTAAACAAAATAGTAGTGCCAGAAAGTCAGCCCTTTCCAAGGATAGATGATCTTACTATACGCGCCAGAAATTGTAAGTTCTTTACAAAATTGGATGTGATTTCGGCGTTTTGGTCGATTCCGGTGCGTGCAAAGGATAGATATAAGTTGGCTTTCGTGACGCATCACGGACACTGGCAGTGGAAATGTTTACCCTTTGGTTTGAAGTCTGCTCCAGCTATTTTTCAAAGAGTTTTAGCAGGTGTGATAAGAAAAAACAAGTTAGATGCTTACGCAGTAAATTATATAGACGATATATTGGTGTTCTCTAAGACTTACGAAGAGCATGTATACCATGTAGAGCAAGTACTGCAAGCACTATATGAACAAGGTTTTAAATTGAATAAAAATAAATGTAAGTTCGCCCAAGAAAGGATAACATATCTGGGACACGAAATTGGAAGCAATAGGATTAAACCAATAAACGATAATTTAGTGGCCATTAAGAAGTTTCCCACACCCAAAACAAAAACACAAGTCAGACAATTTTTAGGTAAGATTAATTTTTATTTGAAGTTTATACCAAATCATGTTGTCTTACTGGATCCTTTGAGAAATCTGTTAAGAAATAATGTACCTTTCGATTGGTCTGAAGAGTGTAGGAACAGTTTTAATTCGACAAAAGAATATTTGTGTACAGTTCCTGCTTTGGCAATTTTTGATCCAGAGGCTCCAATATTTATTTTCACTGATGCAAGTATTGAAGGAGTTGGAGCAATATTGAAGCAGCCACAGGAAGATAATTCCTTGAAGTCGGTGTTTTTCTTTTCTAGAAAGTTGACAGAGGCTCAGAAAAAGAAGAAAGCCATTTTTATAGAATGTTTAGCCATTAAAGAAGCCATTTTATATTGGCAATTCCAATTGTTGGGGAAAAAGTTCTTAGTATTTACGGACCACAGACCCTTGGAAAATTTCAATATAAAAAAAAGTAATGATATGGAACTAGTGCAGATTTTGAATTATATTTCACATTTTGATTTCGAAATTGTATATAATCCGGGTAAAGACAATATTGAGGCTGATTGTCTAGAAATCCGGTTTTGGAATCACACGAGGATACAGATAATGATTCTGTGATTAAAACTTCAAATTTATTGAAATTGAATGATATCAAAGAAAATCAGAAATTGTTAAAGATCGACGATAAATGCATTATTAAAGATGATATAATATATAAAATTTTAAATAATAGAGAGAAAATATGGATCACTGAAGAATTTGGAAAGTCGCTCATTACTGATATACATGTTGATCAGGGTCACATAGGCACAAAACATTTAATTTTAACTTTTGGCCAAAAATTTTATTTTAAAAATATGTATAAACACATAAGATTGACTTGTAGATCTTGTGAAACTTGCATTAAAAACAAATCAAGAATAGGCTGCTTTAAAGCACCGTTGTCTCAACTCGGTCCAGCAAAGGAACCTCTCAAAATAGTGTCTATAGACACAATAGGAGGTTTCAAAGGCAATAAAAGTACAAAAAAATATTTACATTTGGCGGTGGATCATTTCACAAGATTCGCTTACATAATAACTTCAAAGACTCAAGTGGCAAAGGATTTCATAAAATTAATTAAGAAAGTAGAAAAAGATGGGAGTATTAAATTAGTCTTATCAGATCAGTATCCTGGTATAAACTCGGCACAGTTTAAGCAATATTTAAATAAACAGAAAGTAGCATTGGTTTTTACAGCAGTGGATTGTTCGTTTTCAAATGGACTAAACGAAAGGACAAATCAGACTTTGGTAAACAGAATACGATGTAAAATTCATGAGAATAAAAATAAATCATGGCCTCAGGTAGCAGAGGAATGTGTAAAAGATTACAACAGCACAATCCACAGTTCGACCGGATTCACCCCTAATTATTTGCTGACAGGACTAAACTATTCATTTTTACCCGATGAAGTAAACGATAATAATTTGACAAATTTGGTCAACAATAGAAAAACAGCTTTTAGAAATTCAAAAGAAATTCACAATCAGAATAAGGAATATTACGATAAGAATGTAAAACGGATAAATTATAAAGTAGGAGATTTAGTCTATGTACAAAGCGTTAATAAATTGAACAAAGATAAAATAGATCCAATTAGAGCAGGTCCTTTTAAAATTAAAGATAAAATTTCTGATGTAATGTTTTTGTTAGATAGTAGATTTAGAAAAAATGAGTCAAATATTTTTCATGCTAGCAAGCTTGTTCCTCATTCCGGTGGAGTGTACCCTCGGTCTTAAAAGGGGGGATGTAAGCTTGTAAGTTATCAAGCTTGGCTTTGTCGCCGCTGGTCGACTCGTGCGTGAGAGTCAGTATGTAACAAGACTCCGAGCTGAGAGCATTGATGTTATCGTACGGAGGTAGATAAAGGCTTGCTATCGGCAATTGTATTGATTCAGGTTAGTTTTAAGTTTACTCGTTTACTGTAATATCTCCGGCCTTCGCTAATGTGTACACATCATTAATATTACAGTTGATTACTGCATCTTGCTTGCTGATTCTTGAACCGAACCTTCACTCCATTTAAGTTCCTTACAAAGTGGCTTACATATATATATGTATATATTATATCGGCTGCTCATTAGCGCTGAACGGCTGCTATATAGCGCTGTTGGCTGCTATTAGCGCTAAATTTTGGTATATTGACCTTTCATTGGCATTACATAAGGTTGCCATAGCGCTGTCAAATATCGGCTGCTATTAATGGTCAAATTTTATTTTCCAGATTAATCCAATTATATATACATAATAAAAAATTAATTTATAGGAGAATATAATCACTTTTTGACAGGCAACATGTCTGTGCACACAAAGAAACATATAATTTTGATGCCTGCAGAGAGAAATATAATTGTCCAGGGCCAATGGCTGACGGACATACATATGGATCATTTCCATCAACTTGTACAAAATTGTTCCGATTATAAACCTGTCGGAATACAATTGCCTGATATGATTCAACCTGTATCACAAGATAAAAAACACATTCAAATATTGTGTAGTTCGTCACATTGGGTGTGTTGCTATTATGATACAAAAAATATATTTGTATATGATTCCTCACATAATAAAACATTATGTAAAGATCATGAGCGATTCTTGGAAAAATTATTTCCAGCACATGACTTTAAAAAACATCTCGTCAAATTTCCTACTGTGCAACGTCAACCGAACAATAGCGATTGTGGTGTTTTTGCTATAGCTTTTGCTACTTTATTGTTATTCAATATTAAACCTGACAAAGTAAAGTATGAATATAAGTTTATGCGTTCACATTTGATACAAATTTTGGAAAATAATGTTATTGAACATTTTCCTCAAGATTCGCAATGTGGTATTCCACAAAAAGTATTTCCATTAGCTGTAATAAAAGCGAGAGAGATTGAAGCGATTGCTAAACGTACAAAGAGACAATTTAAAAGTAATTATGCTATAAAACGTCGTGCAGAGGAACAGGATTTAGAAAATCGTGCTACACAGCGGCAACGATGCAAACAGATTTTACCAAATAATCGTGCTCAAGATTCACAATGTGCTATTTCTCAAAGAGTATTTCCATTAGCGATAATAAAAGCGACAGAAACTGAAGCGATTGCTAAAAGTGCAAAGACACATTCTGAAAGTAATTATGCTACAAAATCTCGTGCAGAGCAGCAGGATTTAAACAATCGCGCTATTATAAAGCGATCCAAACAGAATTTAAAAAAGAAAGTAATTTTAAAGTCCAAAGAAAAAAATATAATTATTCGAGGCAAATGGATTACGGACGCTCGTATGGATCATTTCCATACACTTTTGCGAAGTTGTTCAGATTATGAACCTGTCGGAACATGGCGAATCCAATTGCCTCAATTTATTCAACGTATACCAGAAGATAGAAAACATATACAAATATTACACAGTTCGTCAGTTCCGTTCAATTGTGGAGATCCAAAACTTATAGATAGAAATGGACATTGGGTATGTAGTTATTACGATACAACAAAAATATATATCTATGATTCACAAAATAAACAAGAATTGCACGAACATCACGAGATATTCTTGAGAGAATTATTTCCAACGTACGACTTTGAGAATAATCCTGTCGAATTTCCTACTGTACAATATCAACCAAACTGTAATGATTGCGGAGTTTTTGCTATAGCTTTTGCGATTTTATTATTGTTTAATATTAAACCTGACGAAGTTAGATATGATCACAGAGTAATGCGTTCACATTTGTTGAAGATTTTTGAATCGAATACAATTGAACATTTTCCTCAAGATCCACAAAGTGATGCTCAAACAGTGCTTCCATTAGCAGTAATAAGAGATAGAGAAGCTAAAGCGACTGCTCTACGTATAAATAGACATATACCTCAGAAAGATTCCTGTGAAAACATTAGTAATACTGGAAATAATTGCGCTGAGAAACGTTGTCGAGAGGAACAGGACTCGTCAGAAAATGATCGTGCTAAAAAACGGCGTCGATATCAGAATTCAGAAAACAATTGTGTTAATAATACTAAAATTAATCGCGCTAAGAAACGGTGTCGAGAGGAACAAGACTCGTCAGAAAATGATTGTGCTAAAAAACGGCGTCGATATCAGAATTTAGAAGACAATCGTGCTAAAAAACGATGTCAGTATAAAGACAACTTAGCAAATAATCGCCTTAATAAGCGAAAATATCTTATACATTCTCAGCAAGGACGAGATAGACAAAGAAAATATTATCTTATACATTCTCAGCAAGAACGAGATAGAAAAAGAAAAGATTATCTTATACATTCTCAGCAAGAACGAGATAGAAAAAGAAAAGATTATCTTATACATTCTCAGCAAGAACGAGATAGAAAAAGAAAAGATTATTTTATATATTCTCAGCAAGAACGAGATAGAAAAAGAAAATATTATCTTGTACATTCTCAGCAAGAACAAGATAGACAAAGAAAATATTCTGATCGTAAATGGCTTTATAATAAGCGATATTATGAGAGAAAGAATTCTAAATACGTACCTGCGAACAAAAATCACGATATTGCCAAAAATATTACTAGAAAATATGCAAAGTTTTGGTCACGAAATTACATACAATTTCTTATTCCTGTGGCAATTGAAGACATCGAAAACAAACTTAATATTAAAAATCCTACTGAAAGACGATTAGAAGCCGAAAGAATCTTACGTTGGTGTATGCGTATTCGAGATAGTTTTGTCAGCAAGATCTCTAAAATATTAGCTTCACTTAAAAAGAAATCAGACGTGTGCTTGATTCTTGCCGCTGAATGCTCTATAAATGACGATAAAATACGTGCATTATGTGGCACATCGGGACATACAGCTTCATCCGAAAATTATTTTATCGACACATATCATAACATTGCTTCATCACAACTGTTGGTAATTAACGAGAAAGGTAAAACTACGAATGTATTACCTTTGCAACAAGCACGAGTCAAAAAATCATGGTTATGCAATGCTTTGTGTAAAATTTATGATGATCCGTTGATGAAGATTCTAATCGATCGTTATGAAAAATTTCTCAAAACGATATTTGCCTGCACTTTAAAGAAAATACCACAATTGTTAACAGATATTCATACATGTACGATAAAGAATTCTGATAGAAAGGGTCACACACATGCCTGTTACATTGATGCAACTCTTTGCAAAGCTCTATTTCTTCCTGTTTTATTATTATCATCTTATTTTCCAATGGTGAGATATATTAAACGTTTAATTTATCAAATGACAAGTTTATACGACAAAATGTTAAATCTGGAGAAGGCTTTAACTTCTGTTGATTTAGACACGTTAAACGAAATTATAATTTCGGCACAACAAAAAGCATATATGTACAAACATCAGCAGAATCGTACTACTTTGAGTGAAGATGAAATCATGTCTCGCTTTAAAAACGCATTTAAGGCTTTTACTAAACGCTCCATGGACACACTTCGATATGTTTGTGCATCATGTGAGAGACTTTTATATAGAAGAAGTGTCTCTGAATTTAATAAGCTTAAAGCACGAATAGATATTCCAATTTGGAGAGATTTAATGGCGCATTTAGAAAAACATAATATTACTCCGCAATACATATGTAATTACTGTGAAAAAAAATTCCGTGACGGATTAATGCCTGCGTATTGCGTTTTAAATGATCGTATTGTACATGATCCACCTGAAGTAATATCATGTCTTAACCAGTTTGAAAAAATTCTCATACAAAGAGCTAAAGCTTTTCAAACTGTCGTTACAATGAAACCTGTTAGTAACAAGAAATTGCCTCACAGACAGATGGTACAAAAAGTAAAAGGTAGAACGTTTCATTTACCGTTACCTTTACAAGAAACATTGAACAAAATATGTCCTGATACTGATCCGATTAATATCAATCACGAACTGTACTTTGTACGTGTTAGAGGTATTCCGACAAAATCAAAAATGATTTGGGAAGATATGGTAGACGTTAACAAGGTTTTTGACGCCTTAGTGTGGTTAAAAGAACACAATCCTTTATATTCTCATTGTTTGCACAAGCTCGCGCACAAGCCTGAACTCTAGAATTAGATGAGGAAGGAACAAATAATAAAGGATCCGTATTTTGAGAGAGAGAGATTGCGTTTCGTAATATATATGTAATTCAAATTAAAAGAACTTTCGAGTGGGCAGAAATACAAAGAATACCAACATTTGTTGCATAGGAGAAGGGAAACTGCCCGAAAACCTTCCCAGTATTCGTGAACAGATTGGTACATAGATTATATAACATACAATGAAAATACAATAAATGCATAAAAGACACAAAAGAAACAAATCAATAATTATTATAGTACAGTCCTTTCCTTGTATTGATGACAAAATATATTTGCATTCACTGATGCAATCTGTTATTAAATGAATTAATTCTTAATAAGAGGAATAACAATAGTATGCTCATATAGAATATTATCTTGACTTAGTCAAGATCAGAACTAGTTGTTGTATGTCAAAGAAAGGATCGTTAAAAAACATAGACATAAATCAATTACAAACATGAATATCAGTTCAGATATAATTCAAACAATCGTGGAAATAATGCATCAATCTTTTAGTTCAATCACGAATAATTGTCATCGGCCTTGTAGATAATATTCTTCGTAATTCGAATATTGACTGAGTATCACAGAAATTGTGTACACACCTCGGCACAGAAATATTCCTTACAACAAGAGCTATTATTACGACACAAGAGATAAAAACGACAAGAGCAATAAGTTTGCAATTAAGTGTACTGAATTACAATTGTAGTAGGCCTTCACTTTTTGATTGATACATTAGTTCGTTATAGAACAGACGCTATATTAGATAATAATCAATTGGCAGAATACTTAGTAGAATAATTATCAAGTTCATGAGAAAGAATTCGTATCGAAACGCACGGAAATGAATAATAAGTAATTTGATAATAACGCAATAGACTATTTACATGTTTCGCACGAAACACTGTTTCATTGAATACTTATTCCAAATGACTATAAAGAATGTTCGCAAAGTAACATAATACAAAATAAGAAAAATTGTCTGATCGATGAGAAAGAAATAATCGCACAAATAAGTAATAAAGTCTTTCTTTTACTTTTCACGAAAATGGTTGCAACCGTACAATTAATGATTTTACTTTAGACTGAGCTCAGTATTCTAATTAGACTCGAGATAACTTTTTACTGTCCTGTTCAAAAAAGTGAGGAAGTTTTCCTCTCAATTGCTCTCGTAATCTCTGAGAGGATTGATTATCTCTCTCGTAACGGTAGACGAAGGTCTAACGTTCCCTCTCTGTAACGGTAGACGAAAGTCTAACGTTTCTACTAAAGTATATTTAAACAGGTTACCTTTTATAGACGATAACATCACCTAGGATGTTCACACAATGAATATGTATCAAAACGAATCAATCCTTATCTCTCTCGTATATCCAAAGCTTAGAAAGGGCTCGTGATTCCTGTCGAAAAGGCTCGCTCGAACGTTGCAGCAAATGGCGGCCTTCCTTCGTTCCACGTGCCGGCATGGCTCGCCGGGACGGATATCCCTGGATTCCTCTCGGTGACGATCGTAGTTTCCAGTATGATTCGTTGATTGATATTTGAAGTAATTAATTTACTACGATGCGACACACGGATAGACAGATCACAACGTAACGACTCGATGCTCAAAGGCTGACGCAATATATCTCGAATTTAGCTACGATGCACGATGTATCGTGCACGAAATCTGCGAAACGAATGCTCGCTCGGCCGGGCTGCGCGCCCCTCCTAACATGCTCGAGCATGCGCGGCACACATGTGCCTCGCCGCCTGGGACGCAACGTTGTCGGCGCCGCTCGCGCGCTTTTTCCGAGAACTACGTAGAATGCGCGGCAACCTATTGTATTACAACCGCCACAGATAAACGCAAAAAAGGAATAACACAATCTCTCTCTCTTTTTTTCTCTTTCAACTTCAAACACTCATATTGTATTGCCAAATACTTGTAAGGAGTTTTCTTTACAAACGTCATTATTAATCGATCCAGATTTTGAAGCACAGGAGACAGAAAATGCTACTGAATCTAATTTGGATGACGAACGCGAATCGAGCCCAAAAAGTCCAACGCAAGAAAACAACGTAGACGCTACTTTAAATAATGAGCGTAAGGCAATGTTAACTCAGGTTCTTGACAAAAGTAATGACTATTACGATTACGAGCAATATACTATTTATCCTTTATATAAAAAAAAATTATGTAAAACTGATACCGCCTTATATCAAATGTTAAAAATAGCCGATTTGCCCTTGGACAATCGTGAGAGATCTTTAGATCTATTGTGTTTTCCAGATTTATTTCCTTTTGGTATTGATGGACGACACCAAGCTAGACGGGTTAAACTTCACGACCATGAATTTGATAAATGTTGTTTGATGTCCAAACATCCACAATTCAGATTAAATATACAATTCGTATTTTTTCTGTATAATCTGTACACTTTTCGTCAAATAAATCGTGGTATTTATAGCAAACTATGTACAACTAAGCGTTATACGGCTTCAGAATATTTAGAAGCACTACAGACAGATGTATTAGAATCTGACTTGAGTACAATATTTGCCACTATAAGAAATACGGAACAATACTGGCGTATACCGAGGAGTAATTTGAGATGTATGACGCAAGAATACGGACCTGCGACATGGTTCGTAACATGGAGTCCTGCTGAATGGCTGATGCCTGACTTAGCTGCATATCTTCGTGAAGTAAATGGATGGCCTGACGATTCTACGCCCATTAGTGTACTCGTTGCTAAGGATCTCGTGTCAACGTCAAGGTTTCTTGATAACAAATTCAAAGCGTTCCTTGATTTTATTTGTTCCAAAGATAATCCGATCGGAAAAGTGGCGCATTATTTCTGGCGACGAGAATACCAAGGTAGAGGTATACAACATTTTCATTTATTAATTTGGATTGAAGGTGCGCCAATTATCGGGAAATCTTCTGTTGAAGAAGTTTCTCAATTTATTTTGCAACACATAACTTGTGAAGTGCCAGATCCAAATATTTCACCATTGTTATACAGGCGAGTCAATACGCATCAACGACACAAACATAACGATTATTGTCTTCGTTCTAAAAAAGTAGGACGCAAAACGATTCGTGTGTGTCGTTTCGGGTTTCCTCGTCCTGTCACGGAAACGTTGATTTTGAAAGATGTCATAAGTTCGATAGCAGGTAGGAAACGATTGAAACATAGAAGTAGGCTTTATCATGTTCCTCGAAAACATGATGAGATCAATATAAATGATTATCAATATAAATTTTACTTCTTACGGTATTAGAAGGAAATGTCGATATACAATACGTAAGTGAAACATCCACGTTGCTTACTTGGTATATTACTAAATACGTAAATAAACCAGGAAAATGTGAAATATCTGATGCTGTCCTTGATAGTAAAAATAAGACAAAGAAATCATTGCGTCAAGAACTTTAGAATTTTACTTTGCGAGCCACGAGTAATAGGAAATGTGGATCTCTTGAAGCCTGTGATGGAATGTGTGGTATTCCTTTATGGGGGACTGATTCAAAAACGACTATAAAATGGTTAGATGTTAATCAGATACGACGTAGAAAAGTTAAAACTTATAAGGAAATTGAAGCTCTTGACGGAGATTCTACAAATATATTTTGTCCATCTGTAATAGATGAACATTATCCACGGAGACCGAAAGAATTGGAATCTATGTTTTTATATGAGTTTGTACAGTGGTATGATATTTTAAAAAATAAACCACGAGGTAAAAATATTGAATACTACACGATGGAGAATGGTTATTATCTAAAACGGCGACAGCGTGGATGTCTTATTAATCACTATAAATATAATGTCAATACGCAGCCGGAAAATTTTTTCTTTTCATTACTGCTCATGTTTAAACCGTGGCGGAAAATAGAAGATTTTAAAGACGGATGTGATACATATACAGAAGCATTTCACAAGGAAAAGTTATATCTTACGGAAGCATTGCAATATCATGAAAAATTAGAGGAAGTGCAAAAAGCATTTGAAACTGCGAAGCAATTAGTTGAACAATATTTAGATAATTTGGAAAAACAGCATGAGTCTCAAGATGATCCCGATAATCCAATAGGTGTTCAAAATATTGAGGCTGGTGAAGCGATGCAAGATTTTAAGGATCTTGGTGACAAATTAAATCAGGAAATCGATGTATCTGAAATGATTTCAAATCTGAACGCAGATCAAAGAAGAATATTTGACAGAGTCATCAACGCCGTAAAGATATCGCCGGATAACGAACAATTTAAACAATTACTATTATACGTTAGCGGAGAAGGAGGTACTAGTAAAAGTTTTTTAATTAAAACAATTAAATGCTGGATAAAACAAAATCTTCACAAGGATACTGCTGTAACAGCACCTACCGGTATAGCGGCGTTTAATATCGATGGTTTAACAAATCACAGGCAATTGCAGTTACCTGTTGAACATGGTGATCAGTCTCCTAAGTATACACTATTATCTGATCACGTTTTGAAAGTTTTACGGGCAGATCTTAAAGATGTTAGTCTTATTATAATTGATGAAGTGTCAATGATATCTAATTTAACTTTCATGTATATACATTTACGACTATGTCAAATATTTGATACCATGGATGACGATTTCTTTGGTGGAAAGCATGTTCTTTTATTTGGAGATCTGCTTCAATTACCTCCTGTACGTGAAAATTTTATCTTTGTTCCACTATCAAAAGCAGAATTTAATAAATATATTGGCAGTGTGGGGACTGCTCCTGAGGAATGGTTGTGGCAAAAATTTCAATATGATGAATTGACGATCAATATGCGTCAGCAAGGAGATACAGCTTATCGTGAATTACTCTCGAGAGTTCGTGTTGGTTTATTGACAACTTCTGATTCTGAGATTCTCGAGAAAAGAAGAATATCATTGAAAGCTCAGTCTTTCGATGAAAGATTATACGAATTGTGTAATTATCTTAATAATTTGCCGCCTAACACTGTTTGTTTACTGCCTACTCGTTATTTGTGCGATGTTCTTAACACTGCAATGCTAAGTCGTATTGCTTCGAAAGAAATATTATTAATTGCTCAAGATACGCTTGACTGTGATAATTATATTAAACGAAAGGTACAAAAGCGATTGACGGATAATGAAAACGATGATACCAATACAGCTGGGCTTTTGAAACAAATTACAATTAAAATTGGAGCGAAAGTTATGATAAGACGCAATATTGATGTCACTTTGGGCCTGGTAAATGGTACAATTGCTACAGTTATTTCTGTTGTGCGGGATATATCTACCGATTGTGTAGAAAAGATTAAACTTCTTTTACCGTCTGGTTTGGAGTATTGTATTGAAAGAGTAAGTGTCAAGTTTAAAGTAATGGAGAAAGCATATGTTATCAGAAAACAATTTCCCATAACTCTCAGTTATGGCATAACCATTCATAAAAGTCAAGGATTAACCTTGCAAAACGCTGTTATGGATATAGGTAATTCTATATTTAGTTGTGCTCAGTCATATGTTGCGTTATCCCGACTACCGTCTTTGGATGGATTGCATTTAATTAACTTTGATCCTTCAGCTGTAAAAGTAAATGAAAGAGCTATTAGCGAATATAATCGACTAATACGAACATTTCTACCGCAAGCACAAACGATTCCTATTTCGAAAAAACGTTTTCGAAAAGTAAAAGATGTTCCGTGGACATTGTCGAAAATAATCAATGCCGGTCAAGAGTCAGATCAACAAGTTGGAAAAAGTACTGTTGAGCCGATACCTGTTTTGCAAAATGAAGATGGAGTTTCATGCTACGCAAATTCAGTAATACAATGTTTCTTGCAGTCAAGTATTATTAGGAAAGTGTTGCTTAAAGTTGATAAAGATGATTTAAGTATATTAGCGCATAAATATGACAAACGATTACCTAATTTGAATGCTGATGCGATACGGACAGATTTAGGAGAGCGCTTTACGAGTCGTGGTGATGAAAAACCAGCAAAACGAGACGCTCTTGAATTTCTTATTGCCATTTGCACAAAATATAATTACATAAGAAATTTGGTCGGGCATCAAGTTACTCGTACTACTAAGTGCATTAGCAACTCATGTGGTTATACGACAAAAGATAATATTACTGATAACATAGTTGTTCCAATTTCTATTAATAATTTGAAGAAAAAAAGTTATAATCTTAATAATTTATTGAAGGATACATTTTTAAATTGGGGTCCGTTATATGGAAAAACATGCCAATTTTGTGCAGGAAATCTAGTATTTAGAAATGAATTAACGTTGACGAAAGAAATAGTTATCATTCATTTAATTTTGTTCTCGTCACAGGATAATAAATTAGTAAAAATACCACAGACATTTAATTTAACTGGCATATCAACAACTAAGATATCGATAGCTAAACAGCAGTATAAAGTAATGAATACTATATTTCATCAGGGTACATCTATATATATATATTAACAACTTCAGACACATTTCTTTATAAGGTGTACTTTTTTCTGTTAAGATTAAGATGCGTAACACTACAAAAAGGCGTGATATCCGTACAAAATTACCTTTTTCAAAAAAAGGTAAAAAAATGCGCCAAGTACACGCATAGTAGTATATATGTATTATGTTGTTACCTCGAAAAAAACAAAGTGGTAGTATTACCTCGAAATAACACCCTGTACATACTGTTTATATACAATGCGTAATATTACAAAATGGCGTGATATCTGTACAAAATTACCTTTTTTAAAAAAAAGGTAAAGAAAGGCGCCAAGTACACGCATAGTAGTGTATATGTTGTTACCTCGAAAAAAAAACAGTGGTAGTATTATACCTGAAAAAAATCTAAGTAACAAGTGGTAGACGTAATCTTTGTATTTCGAAAAATCTCGAAAAAAACCTAAGCAGTAGTATCTTTACCTCGAAAAAACCGAAGTAACAAGTGGTAGACGTAATCTTTGTATGTATCTCGAAAAATCTCGAAAAAACCTAAGCAGTAGTATCTTTACCTCGAAACAACCGAAGTAACAAGTGGTAGACGTAATCTTTGTATCTCGAAAAATATCGAAAAAAACTAAACAGTAGTATTTTTATTTCCAAATATGTTGTTACCTCGAAAAAAAACAGTGGTAGTATTATACCTCAAAAAAATCTAAGTAACAAGTGGTAGACGTAATCTTTGTATCTTAAAAAATCTTGAAAAAACCTAAACAGTAGTATTTTTATTTCCAAAAAATTATTACTCAAGTGATACACATCACAAAATTACGTTACCTTATCAAAAATGAGTCGCGCTTCAAGTGATCTATTATTACAATCACAAAAAAGAAATGATATCTCTTTTTAAATTACAGCGCCAATTACAGAGAACATACAATAAGAAAAAAAATTTGTCAATCCCAAGAAATATTTAATCCGATACGTTCAACTAAACATTTTAGTTAGTTAACTAAACATTAGTTGAATTAATTAATTCTTGATTAAAGAAACGAAATAAATTGTTGAAACAATTAATATTTAGTTAACTAACCAAAATGTTTAGTTGAACGTATCGAACTAAATATTTCTTGAAATTAACAATTTTTTTCTCAGTGTATTTTTCGAGATACAAAGATTACGTCTACCACTTGTTACTTAGGTTTTTTCGAGGTATAATATTACCACTGCTTTTCTTCGATTAGAATAAAAGATTGAATCATGAAGAATTACACAGAGGTAACAGTACAAAATACAAATACTTTATTAAAATATTTAAACCCAACAAGGGAATACAAGGTATTTAAATACAAAGTTTATATATGTATTTTAAAAGATTTAATCGCATTGCAAAGAATTACAGAGGTAACAGTACAAAAAATAAAAATATTTTATTAAAATACATAAATTTTTCTTGTCAAAAAACTTGGCGCTGCTAGAGAGAGAAAGAGAGAGAGACCTTTTATCCTATACTTAATCATAAGCCGCATTATTCGAGAGAGAAAGAGACCTTTTACAAATGTAAATATTACTTATTCTATACTTATTCTATACTTAATTTTAATCGCTTCAAAAATATAAACTTATCCTAACTTATTTAAACTTAACTCCGTATTCCCTCGCTCTTCTGAAAACTTTTTGCAAGATATCATCGTGCTCTTGTTCATTTTTCGCGTGAATTATTACATCATCAAAGTAAACTTCAACACCTTCAATATCTCCGAAAATATCAGTAAAGGTTCGTTGAAATATCTCTGGGGCATTTGACGGACCGAACGGCATTTTTAAAAATCTGTACCTTCCGAAAGGGGTCGCAAACGTTGTTAACTTTGACGAGTTTTCCGATAGCTCTATTTGCCAGAAGAACTTATTTGCATCTAATGTACTAAAAATCTTAGATCCTGACATGTCACGCGTGAGCTCTTCGAATGTCGGAATTACGAAATGTTCTCGTAGTATTGCTTCGTTAAGATTTTGAGGGTCTAAGCATATTCTTAAGTCTCCATTTTCTTTTCTAACTAAAACGATTGGGTTTACAAATTCAGTTGCTTCTGTGACCTTCACAATAATCTTATCTGAACCATTCTTTGAAGTTCTTTTTCTAACTTTGGTAATAATTGAAATGGAACTCTTCGACACGGAATAACTACTGCCTGATAATCTGGTTTGAGTTTAAATTCACACGGTTTCATTTTAATTTTACCTGTTCCTTGAAACAAATCTTTTTCTTGCTCAACTAAATTTTTAACTGCTTTTATTTCATGTAAACTGTTTCTTGTAATTAAGCCTAAGTCTTGGATGCTTCTGATGCCTAGAATGGGGGGAGATTTGTCAAGCGTTTTTACAATTACAAAATTAATAATTGTTTTTTGATTACCAACTTCAACTTTTAAATCGCAAATGCCTCTAACTTCGAGCTTTTGGCCGCTATAGTTTGAAACTATCATATTTGTTTTCTTTAACTCTTTGTTAATTCCCAAAGTATCAAGAATGTATTGGGGGATAACGTTTACATGAGCCCCCGAGTCAAGCTTGAATTTTACGCGTTTATTACAATCAAGTAGCTTAATCGTTTCATACCAACTAATATCAGGCGCGTTTGATCCTAACGTATCAATTACATACGAACTTCGCGACTCAGTTTCTTCCTCGACTGCGTAAACATTTTCGTTTTTACAAACCTTTGCGAAATAATTTACTTTTTTACATTTCATACAAGTTTTGCCCCACGCTGGGCATTTATAACCGTGTTTATAGCAGCATCGGTGACAGTCGTTCCGCTGTGATGCCTCTCTGTAGTCACGTTGTCCGTTGGTCTGCATTCCGCCTCTCTTCTTATGCCTGACGCCCTGATTCACGTTTGGCTTGGTCTTCTTCCCTGCCTTTTTCGTCTCATTTGATTGTTGTTTGACTCCATGAACATCCAGCTTCGTAGTTCCCTCGCAAAGTTGTTTTATTTGTAGATCTGCTTGCTCTGCTGCTCTGCATATATCAATGGCTTTCGTTAAATTTAAATCTTTTTCTCGCAGAAGCCTGTCACGCACTTTCGAATCGCGTACACCACACACAATTCGGTCTTTTATTAACTGTTCTTTAAGTGCGCCAAATTCACAATTCGCTGCCAGTCTACGTAAATCTGCAACGAACGAGTTCATGTCTTCTCCTGCTCCTTGCGTACGGGTATTGAACTTGTGACTCTCCACACTCGGATTTGATTTTGGGACAAAGTATTCTTCTAGTTTCCGCTTGAGTAACGTGATGTCGGTTTTTTCGGCATCCGTCATGACAATCGTCTCGACTATTTTACAAACATCTTCTCCAATACAATGTAGCAACGCTGCCGCCTGAATCTTAGTGGTCTTCGCGTTTAATCCTGAGGTTACCGAGAAAAGCTCAAAGTTCGCCTTGAATTTCTTCCATCCCTTTCCGGGATCCCCTTCTAATGACATTGGATTCGGTTGCTTGAAAGAGTCCATCTTTCTCTGTTCGGAATTACGTCTTACTCGTCACTTTGTCCGGCTCTTGGTGTCACTGTGCTTTCTACCACTGTTCTTCTTCCTGACACTCACCGTTTTTTGCAATTCGTAAGGTTCGCTTTCGACTGCGCCATGTTATAGGTTCATTAATACCAGAACACTATATATTGGAAGAACGTGTCTTTATTACGTGTCTCTGTGTCAGCCATTACAGTCGTCTGCTGGCGCGCAACCTTGCCAGTAGTGCCACCTTAATTTAGTCACTAGCAAGTGATGGCCAACGTTAGAACGATAATCTATAATCTATTACAGCGCCGACGACGCGACGACGACGACGACGACGACGGCAACGTTGGGGAGGACGACGCGACGGTGCACGAGACGGTGTTCGCCCGCTCGGAAATCCACCCGTGCCGATAGCGAGCATCAACGCGGACGTTGGATGCGCTCAACGCTCGAAGGAAGGTAAGTGGCCATGGAGGGAAGAGGCAGTCATATATAGATATGATTGCCTGGTATACTGGATAAAAAGAAGAAAAATAAGAATTAAAGTAATTTAAATCGACCTGACTGGCAATATATATAACGTCAATATTCATATCGAAAAGACGTTGTATATATTGCCAGTCAGGTCGATTTAAATTACTTTAATTGTTATTCTATATACTGGCAAAAGAAAAATAAACTCAATTTAATTATTTATAAACTTTTTCTATTTAAAATTTTAAAAAGTAATTTACTCAGAGTAATATGTTTCAGGTACGGTGTCTTACCTGAAGTGAGAATATATATCTTAAATATATGTAGGAGACCGATCATGACGACGGTAGTAGAAATTAAAAAAAGGATAATTTGGCATCTTTAAAATTACCTCGGATAGCTTTTACCTTGGAACGCTCTCATTCAATATTAATTCATTCCTTCATTCATACATTCATTTATTCATTACGTTCATTCTATATTATAATTTAATAATGTTTTTATATTTTAAAATATAGAAACATTATTAAATTATATTATAATATTTCATCGAGATTGTTCAAGCTACAATCATTAAATATCAAACATTCATTCATGCATAATCCATGGAAGGTCACATAGTATTAATACCGCGTGACACTTCCATGGTTGTCTATCACCGCTCTTAATCTTTGGGGCATAGATTGCACCAAGTTCTGGAATAACGCGGGCCTTGCGCGGAAACCCTCCCACACATTAAGAACGTGTTGCTCAAGTTCCTCGCGTGTACGCCGAATTCTTGGATTCCACTCTTGAACAATTATGCCCTAAAGATTTTCGATCACATTCATATCCGGAGATTTGGCTGACCAATCCAACGTCTTAAGGTTGGGTTGTGTGGCCAACCATTCCTGAACCAATCTCGATCGATGCACTCCTGAATTGTCTTGAACAAAATTAACACAAGGTACACCAGGAAATGTTTCCAAAACGCTAAGGTGATGCGGCCACTTTGTTTGCGGAAATATTCATTATTCGCATCGTACCTCGTGCCTTTTGTTCTCCACAATGTCACACGTCCAGATTCATCCGTTGAGAATACTTTTTTATCAGAGAAAATAGTATTCTCCCATTCATTCTCTCAAGGCAAATGTTCAAAGGCAAAAGCCATCCGTTGGTCTTTGTGATTTTCATTCAAAGCTTGCTTTTGAGCAGGGATACGATGGTGATATCCCTGTTCTCGCCATCTACGCCGAACAGTTTCCGCGGAACAGTTTAAATTATGTTCCACTACCGTCTGTTGTGCTGACCGAAATCCGTTCGCTTGCATCAAGTTGTGGAGAAGTTCGTCGTCTTCAGCGGAAGTACGTCGAGGTCGACCTGGTATTGGTCGTGGGTTCACGTGCCCTTCTACTTCCATTTGTCGCAGCACTCGATATACTGTACTCCTCTGCAATACGATAAACATATATTTTACAGATTAAATTAAATAATGCAATAGATGAGTTTAATGAGATGTAACTTATCCAAATAAAGAAGTACAGAATAATAAATGCATGGATACTTTACATTTACGTGACATATTCTCGAAACCTCTGTTACCGTCAATCCTGCATTTGTATACGCAAGTATTTCACCCCTAACACGTTGCGAAGTAGGACCAGGCATTTCAATATTGTATTAATTTACACAAATATTTATCGTTGAAACTGAAAAATTGCTTGTCTCAGTTTAATAACATAAACACGTTGTCAACATAAACAAGTTGTCAAAATGTGAAGATGTGAAGATATCTACATATCTGAAGATATCTCCCTACATAATAACAATTGACAACTTGTTTATTTTGACAACGTGTTTATGCATACGTGTATATACAACGTCTTTCCGATATGAATATTGACGTTATATATATTGCCAGTCAGGTCGATTTAAATTACTTTAATTCTTATTTTTCTTCTTTTTATCCAGTATACCAGGCAATCATATCTATATATGACTGCCTCTTCCCTCCATGGCCACTTACCTTCCTTCGAGCGTTGAGCGCATCCAACGTCCGCGTTGATGCTCGCTATCGGCACGGGTGGATTTCCGAGCGGGCGAACACCGTCTCGTGCACCGTCGCGTCGTCCTCCCCAACGTTGCCGTCGTCGTCGTCGTCGGCGCCGTTCGTCCGAATGTCTTGGCCGAGCTGATTGAACGCGTACTCTCCGTCGCGCGGGCTGTTGAGTCTACCAGCTTGCGGTGTGTGTGCTATCGACGTGGTGATACTAACGAGAGATTGCAGTTATTCATCAACGTAATAATTATATAAATTAGATAAATATAATGATGACATAAATTATACAAATAATCATATAAATAATAATTGTTATAATTAATAATATACCAGCCATGCCGTTATGATGATGGTCCGCATGATCGGCGATGAATTTCTCATGGAGGAGCGGGACCGAAAGTACTACGCCGATCACTACGCATGCTGCCCACCGCCTCTCTTCATCATCCTCATCGCCATCGTGAAGCTTGGCTTCTTCACGTATTACACAGTAGCGATGGGTGAGGTGAATCCCTCCGGGTCGATGCCGAGATCGACAGTGTCTTCATTTACAGACCGGACAAGCGGCTCGAGCTTTGGAGATTCACTTTCTAATCTTTCTAATCTGTAAGAATTTATTGTGACGATCGATACTTTTTGAAGCTGCATATATAATATTTAATCCACATGCACTGCGCCGAAAATATCAAAATACGATTCACATATTATGGGATCATCTCAGTTCACATTGACAACTATGCGTTTGTATGAACAACGGAACAATCAAAAGACATATGCGCCACGGTTTAATTTAGCTTAGGTGATAAAAGATCTCATCGTGATACTTTTATTTGCACACATCTCCACAAACTATTAATTTTCCTACGATAACCGTAATATATAATATTGTAATCCATTTGATTGTAGCTGTATTTAAGAATTTAATTTCTGATTATGCGACATTGGAACGTGATCGATATATACCAATATATTTCCAAATGTTTGTTTTGGCAACGTATTTTCTAGTTTTTGATAATTAATTATGATAATAATAAGTTTTTACTTATATTTCTATTTAATAAAGTGAAATTTGCAAAGAGTAAGTTCGATTTGCTCCTTCTTACATTACACCGCCTCTCTTCATCATCCTCATCACCCTCGTGAAGCTTGGCTTCTTCACGTATTACACAACGTTTTCCTTAAGATTAGCATTTGCCATTGCATTATTTGCATTTGCACTTAGCACGTAATAAATATAACGCAGTAGCAAATTATACTTACTGGTAAACGCGATACCCTTTTCGCTCGCTGGAAAACCCTGTAGAAAACCCTTAGACCGTCGTGAGACAGGTTAGTTTTACCCTACTGATGACCAGTCATTGCGATAGTAATCCTGCTCAGTACGAGAGGAACCGCAGGTTCGGACATTTGGTTCACGCACTCGGTCGAGCGGCCGGTGGTGCGAAGCTACCATCCGTGGGATTATGCCTGAACGCCTCTAAGGCCGTATCCTCTCTAGTCAAAGGTGGCAATGATATCTCTAGGAGTCTCGTGAGTCGAAAGGCTCAAAACAATGTGACACACTTACTAGGCTTACTAGGTTTATGAAGAAACTGCATAAATTCTTCTAACGTGTCTATCGGATTTAATCTAGTCGCTAAATTGAGCAATATCTAAAAAATAAATTATTATAATATATAATAGTAGATATATAAAATAAAGATGAGACACACAGTAGTGTGAAAATTATAATGCACATGCATACTTTACTATTAATCAGACGGCAGTAAATTATGTGTCATATATATCACAAGAAATAAAAATTGTACTAATAGCTGAAATTATTAATACAAACAAAATGTTACAAAAATATTTAGAAATAACATAAACAATTAAAAATTGTCCAAAGACTTTTAGAAATAATAATAATACGTAAAAATAATACAAAACCTTATTTAAAAGTAAACATATTTCTTGCGGTTGATTTGAAACCGATTATTTCGATATTTCAGCGTTAAGGTAGGTCTCTTGTCTTTATACTAGAGAAAATCAATTTTCTATAGATTTTCTTGAAACTGTGAATATACGTTAATTTAGGTGTGCTTTATGCGTGGTATAAATTTCAGTACCTTCTCCGGTATAAAAAATCAAGATACTGAGCCTCAAAGTTTCAATTTAAAAAAAAATTTTTTTTAATTTTTTTAATTTTGGCATTTTTTTTATAGAACTCGAAGAGAGGAGCAACTTTGGTCCTCTTGGCCAACCTCGTATCTCTTACCGTTTGGTCTGGAAAACCTTTTCATTAGTAAAAGTTGAAACTTTGAGGCTCAGTATCTTGATTTTTTATACCGGAAAAAGTATTGAAATTTATACCACGCATAAAGCACACCTAAATTAACGTATATTCACAGTTTTAAGAAAATCTATAGAAAATCGATTTTCTCTAGTATAAGGACAAGAGAACTACCTTAAGGCTCCTGGGTAGTCACCGCAGCCATATTGAATTTCTTGCTATCGAGGCGAGAAATTATCCTATTTTATGTTGCGGTATTTTCCGAAATAAAAAGACATTTCAATAAAAAATCACTATAGATCGTTTCAGCACACTTCTAAAATTGACCGGATACTATTCTTTTCCCTCAACAATAAACAAACAGCCATAAAACGAAGCCTAAACATACGGAAAAACAAGCCGTTTTCGACTATCGAAAGGAGTAGAGAATGTTCCTTCCGCATATGTATTTCTTGCAAATCTTACCATACGGTCAATTTTACGAGTTTCACGAATACGTTATAGCACAAGTACAGAGCGAATAATAAAGTAATTTAACGCAACGCAAAATAGGTTGTCAACATGTCACAAGACAGAATTCTCCATTGGAGAGAGTGAGAGGAGAGAGTTCTTATTTCTGCCGCGACGGTACGGCGCCACCGTCAACGCAGAGTTTTCGGCTCAGGGACCAGGAGCCTTAAGGAGGTTGAAGCAGTTTGGTCAACTCTAGATTTTAGTTTGTAAAAAATATATATGATAGTATAGGATCTACCGCATGTGTGAGAATTATTTCAGATTTATTGACCATCCAGAAGCTGAGATATTAATTTCCAAAAATGCGTCGTTTTACATGGGGTTAGATGGAGAAAGCGTTGACGGCGATGATTGATCCCAATTTTCTTTAATATCTAGTCTATATAAACGCTCAAAAAACGTGCCTACGCATACAGTAAATTAATGCGAACATTTAGAACGCAAGAAAACACGTATTCACCATCTAATAACAAATATATTACAAGTTAAAGCGATCGAAATTAGACTGAAATAGCAGTTGATAGTTCGCGAGTAGGTAGATGTGGCAACGCAGCGTCGCCCGCGTTTTGGCTGTACCCGAATCCTGTCGGCATGTGCACATTTTTGTGGTTCTCTTCCGTGCTATGTCCACGATTTTTTGATTCTCTTTGGAAATAAAACCAAAAAATCATGAATCTAACGGAAGAAAACCAAAAAATTGTGAACATAACATAAAAGAGAACCCTAAAATCGTTGACATTACTACAAAATAGTAGACACAGCACGGAAGAGAACCAAAAACGTGCACATACCGACAGGATTTGGGTATAGCCAAAACGCGGGCACCTAACCTCTTATCCAGAATGACAGAAAATTCACCGGCATGTTTACGTTTAGCAACTGCCGTTACGTGGCTCAACACAGAGGCGAGTACTGCTACCAACCCCATAAAAGTGAAACGTTGCCAAGTTTCAATCGTATTTAATATAATCGACGGAAAGTTATTAAAAAATCGATAGCTTATATAATTGTCAAGGGAGCTACCAGTAAGAATCATTATTTCATTCTATCAACGGCAAAACATATATTCATGCCATTTTTATATTGAAATAATTAGCAATACTACAAGTTTTCAAGTTGGCATTGGCAAAAAAGTGTTTCGTTTTTAGCTAATTAAAATATAAAGATGCATAATATGATACTTTTACTATACGTTTTATGCAATAGCAGCGTATGGAGAATAAAATGATACCTAATACAGATTTTTTAATGACCTAATAAAAAACTTTTTTCTAAACCGTCAATTGACTCAACTGGATCGCTTCAACCTCCTTAACAGAATATGTATTAATTTATACTCACAATATAAAAATAGTTTCAGCTAACTATAATAAATAAATGCAAAGCATACACAGTGAAAAATAAT
This sequence comes from Temnothorax longispinosus, assembly GCF_030848805.1. NCBI lineage: Eukaryota > Metazoa > Arthropoda > Insecta > Hymenoptera > Formicidae > Temnothorax > Temnothorax longispinosus. The sequence continues at coordinate 203,252 of NW_027269815.1, read as the reverse complement.
AAGAATCCGGTACGTATATGGAATCTGTGTTCATAATATATTATACCTCGTCAAGTTCTTTAACAACGATAGAAATACATATAATATCTTTCAATATTGCGATTGAAATAAGTGATCTACAAAAGTGATACAAATTATTCATACATCATATTCCGAAAAATTAATTTACTTAAAATAGACGAAAATATATGCAATGTATAAGATAATAAAAAAAGTTATGAACAATATTAAATTTTGAAGATTCAACAGAAATATTATACAATTTTTATTCTACAGATATTAATAACTACTGTTTAGAGATAAAGCTTGTTATTACAAAGCGACGCCATTATTTCATGTCTTTTCTTCAAAGTCTATCAACGATTATAATAAAAATGTATATTGAAATTTAAGTATTCTATTAGCAAATAATACTATTACACATAATGTCTACAAAGTATTATATATTCAATTTAAAAAATTTATTCGCTCTATATCAAATGTAATAAACCAAAGTAGTGCGTTTAGTGCGTTTATAAAAGATATTTTACGAAGGATATTAAACAACATCAAATCTATAATACAAATTGTTTGTTAATTACACAACAGTAATATGTCATAGATAATTTTATCAGTATATAGCTTCTAGACTATTAATAAAATACTAAATATTAAAAACCGACGCCATTATTTCACGTACCGGGCCTGGGCGAGGTGAACCGATCGGCGTTCTCGCGCCGGTCCCGGGGATCCGAGCTCGGTCCCGTGCCTTGACCTCCCGCGGATCTTCCTTGCTGCGAGGCTTCCGTGGCGGCGCGACCCGTCGTGGTGGTTCTCTTCGGCCGCCATTCAACGCTCAGCTCAGATCTCGTTGAACTCGAAAAATATTAAGACGTATTAGAAATAATTAAAAATGAATAAACTATTATTTATATATACAAAACGGTGATAATAAAAATAATATTATTTGAAAAATTATGCAGATAATTTTATGTCTTGCGTCACATTTAATATTTTTGATTGATCAGATCAATCAAAAATACTTTCATTTCTCCCAAATCGGTTTGTAAAAATAAGTACGGCCTCTTTAAGATTATTTTTACGCTTTTCGCTGATTCAAAAAATCAGCTTTATAATGCTTGACAAAGTGCTTGGATCTTGATTGAAATAAGTTTCTGCAAATCTGTTCACCTTGGACAATTGTTCGTTAGAAAAAACATTCTGAATGATATTATATATCGTTCAACCAGGTGGTCGTGGGACTTTCCTTAGAAATGGTTCACGATAGATGTATCCACTCATGCTCATCCACTTGTGAACACGCAGAAGAGTGTGCCATATATGTTTGCGCAAGGAGACAGTTCCTCGTTTCTTTATATTATCTGCAAGAATATATATGATGGTTACTTCAGTCTGCATCTTTGTAAAGCAAATCATATCTGAGTTATAATTATAAATGTAGAATATTTGTTGCAAAATAAAATTTTCTCCTATTCCAGTCCTTTGGCAAAATTCTACGACGTATAGAAATAGATAACAAATCGTTTAGCTCATATTATATCTTAACTAGATAGACTTATCAAACGTCGCAAAATATGTAAGAGAAATAATTTAAGACTTGAAAGTTATTGGAATTACTCTATTTTTTCATTTAAATATTTTAATTTAAATAAATTTATTTATTTATTTATTTTATTATTTAATTATTTATTTAACTTAAAATATCGTAAAAAGTATACGTTATATAAGATGTCTTGTTCTTACTTGTTATCAGATGTTACGCTGTAAGATGTCTTTTACTATACGTATACACCCTGTATGTGTTCTTTTGACAGCTGTCTTAACCTCTCACTGCAGCTCACTGCTGGTCACGGCAGCTCCCTAGACCCAGTGGCTCGCATCTCTAAATATTCGTGCGTTCCAAAACCCATCCAAAAAAAGTGTTCCAACCTTTCCGTGAACGACTGTACGTGCCAATCGAACTCAGGGCCAATTTCACCAACCACAGTTAGCTTAACCGATGGTTAAAGTTAGCAGAATTGACCAATAGAAATGAATCCACCCTGCTTTCTATTGGTCAATCCTGCTAACTTTAACCGTCGGTTAAGCTAACTGTGGTTGGTGAAATTGGCCCTCAGACGGTAGATTCCTTATCCAAACTTCCCCCTCATCCTCCCTTATCCAAGTCTCCACCATACCAACAAAGTCCAGCTGTCTTATAAACTCCCAAAATCCACCCCTTTTCCCTTAAGCCCAACTACGTTCCAGAAACCTATCTTAATTTTGCCCCTAACCTTGTCGAGGCTCGGGCTTCTCGGATCCCGCTATCTCTGCAGCGACTTTCCGGGCGTTTCCTTTTTCTGCTCTTCCCTCCTTACTTCGAAATTTCTCCTCCGTTTGCTCCAACAGCGAGACATGTTCTTTTTTCTCAATCTGTCTCCAACTGAACCATCTATCCACCAAAAAGACTCTTCTGAATCTGACATTTGTATGCTCCCCCCATCCTTTAACTACTTTCGCGATGCCTCTCAGTCTCCATTGGATTTCCTCCTCCTCCTTGGATAACAATTCATCCATGAAAATCGGCTCCTTCCCTAACTCCTTCTTCCTTCTTAGTATCTCCATCTTTGCTGCTAGATCATTCACTTGAACACCCAGTCTCGCCTCTTCTCTTGACTTTCTTTCCCACCAAGCGCAAATAACGTTTATATATATTACAAATTTAATTAACCTTATAAATTTAAAAAATTATGTATTAAAATTTATAAACGTAGGGGAGATCGGGGCTATTTGTGACACATTTTTGTTTCGATTTTTTTTCTCGCTTCGTATAAATGTTTAAAAAACTTTTATTAGTGCGATGTAATCGTCGATCTCTCTAGTTTAAAAAAAAAATGTAGGTTTTTCTCTCACGAGTCTCGAAATATATCAAGAAATATATCGTTGTGTCATGTGTCACAAATTGCCTCGGGGCCAGGGTAATTCGTGACAGGTTATGGGGTAATGCGTAACACTTTCTCTGATTGAACAAACTATATGGATTTCTTTCGTTTTTGCAATTTTTATCTACTTTATAATTTGAAAGAGCCTTTATTTGTCAGAATTTACATATTATATGTACAAAAAATTATGAGGAAAAAAATAACGCCTGTTCCGTTAATCGCCCTCATCGCTCACATTCGATTACGGGGAACCACTTCTCGAAGGCGTCCACGGCCCCTGCGAACTGGTTCTTCCTTTGAACGCTTATTCGTGATTTTTTTGGTTGCCGCGATTACTTGTGTCACAAAATGCCCTGGCGTGGTTTTTCCTCATTCATGATCCGTGACTTACAGATAAGAAAGAATACCATATAATCTACTCATGCATTATGCTTAGTGAAGTCGAGTGACTGAATACAACTTACCGTTTCGGATCTCTTATTATTTTATTCGGCGAGAAAACAAATTTTCGGGATTTGAAAAATTTTACTTTGAGCACTTGAAATCAGACTTTTTGTCACTGATTGTGAGAGAGAGAAAAATGTTTGACACGCAAATGCCATTCCGTTGGTACTTAGAGGACACTAAGAAACATCTGTGATTGATATTACAGGTTTCTAGCAGCAAGCATTTTAAAGTTAGGCCCGCGACAAAATTTCAGCGGTGCACAATGGGCAAAATGACAGAAAAAGTGGCCAAAATTAAAGATTTTGTCGGATTTTTATAAAACTTGATATATGGGGGTTTTTGAGGTCGCTAATAACGAATATGATGTCAAAATCTAAAAATTCAAAATGGCGGATTCAATATGGCAACTAAAATTTATAAAAAAAATGTGCAAGTAGAAACTTGCACATTGCTTCCTCATAGTTTTTAAGTGTGCAAGTAGAAACAGAGAGAAGAATGAGAGACGACACGGCCCGGTTTTAGGTGATCCGCGAACGCGATACGCCCTCTGAGATCGACGTAAAACGTGCACATGAACTACGTAGCCAACGTCCGCGTTTGGGCCACAAGGTAACGCATACGTGCACGATTTAGGTTGCGTTCCGTGCTAATGTCGGTAACGCAAAGTTATTGATTTTTCGTTATGTGAGCGAGCGAGAAAGTATAAGAGTGAGCGAGATGACAATAAGAGCGAGCGAGACAGTAATTGGAGTGAGCGAGATGAGAATAACACATGCAGAAGGCTCGGGGGTGGGGATCTGATCGAGGATCGAGCATCGAGATCGAGTCTTTTCCTTGCGCGCCGTTGTTCTTATCTCGCTCACTTCTGTTACTGTCCTACTCGCTCTTATTGACAACTCGCTTGCTCTTATACCTTCTCGCTCGCTCACGTAACAGCTGTGTTTTAAGACCGACACGCTTTAGAAATTATCACATTAAACATTTTTTATATACACCGGGATACACATGTATAAATTTTTCAATTATATTATAATAAACGATTTACGACAACGAATCGAGAATAATTTTATTCAATGCAACTCGCTATAACTGTTACTCATTATTACTTATAGTACTACTGTGACACTTATATATTATACTGTTTATATGTTGCATCCAGTCGTCCACCGGTCATACTTTTTCTAACGCAACGATGTATGTACACGCAATTTTTTTTTTAAACATGGAGGGGAAAATGCCTGACGCACACCCGCGTCGGCCGTCCGGCGGGGTAGTGTGGGGCTTGCACCCATTAAAAACCCCTCCCCTTCATTCTACAATATTGTTGCGCTCGTCCGCGCGTTCGCTGCACTCACAACACACAGACACACTTGCGAACGCGGCGCGCGATCCCGTTGCCGGGAATAAAGACTCTCAGTAAGAAAGGAACTCGTTTAATGCGGAAATGAGATAATATACAGTCAGCTCGTGAACACGTCTGTTCGGCTCAAAGACCCGGCGGAGAATCTGAATGCCGACATCTGTCAACAAACAACGACAGGCCCGTCGTCAAGCACGTCGTCAGGCAGCGCTTTGCGACTGCCTTCCGGGATTCTACCGGGCGTCTCGGCTCGGGCGCAACAATATATTAAGATTTCTAGCAATATAAATATATAGTTAAAATACATTAATATTTTGAAAAAAAAAATATATATATATATGTGTTGGAATTATGCTCTCCGCAGGGATCGAGATAGTGGTGGTGATTGATAACGAACGACTTCTCTATCTGCTGTTATTATAAGTCTTTATTTTTTACTCTATCTCTACACACAGTATAAGACACGTGTGCACGCGATGAGCTCAGACTATCGTCTGTCGCTTCGTACGGCGTGCGCGCCCGCGTTGCTGCGCCACGCAGTGCCTTCTACGCTAAGGATGGTCCCGAGCAATTTAAGGAAGAAATAGCTAGCCCAGAGCAGCAGCGTCCGGAAGAGTTGATAATAATTGGAGGGGACTTTAACGTCTGGACTGGAGAAGAAGGGGAGGTGTACAGGGATGGGGTAGTAGAAATAAGAAGGTTTAAGGACAAAAAGGTCAGCAAGGAGAGAGCGTGCTTGTTAGAATGGATAGAGGAAGGGGGATGGTGTCTGGCCAATGGTACAAAGCAGGGGGGTGAAGAGGGAGAATTCACGTACGTAGGGGCGAGAGGGGCGTCGGTCATAGACTACTTGTTAGTTAACACAGAAGGATGGGACTTGCTAGAGGAATTTGAGGTCAAGAGCAGGATAGAATCAGACCATATGCCTTTGGTGAGTGTATGAACGTCGAAAAAAAACCTGAAGAGAGAGGGGAGAAAGGAGGAAAGAAGACAGGCGGAGAGGACAATACAGTGCTGAGATGAGGAGAGCACAAGAATTTTCGCTGAAAGAACGAAGGAGATTAGTCTGTCTGAAGGGGGTTTGCTGGAGAAATGGGAGAAATTAAGAGGTAAGGTGAGTAAGGCGGTAGTAGAGAAGAAGGTCAGATGGAGAAAAAGGAAACTAGGTTACAAGAAATGGTGGGACAGAGAGTGCACCAGAAAGAAAAGAAAGGCAGAAAGAAAACTAAAAAAGTGGAGGAGAAGGGATGAAAGCAAGGAAGCGGTGTTGCAGGTGAAAAGGGAGTTAGCGGAGCTTTGTGATAAGAAAAGAGAAAAGTGGAGTAAAAGGGTAATGAAGGAGTTGAATGGAATTTGGACGGAGTCAGAAGTTTGGAAATATATCAACAAGGAAAGGAAGGTCAGGGACAAGGTGAGCGAAGAGATATCCATGGAGGGTTGGAGGCAGCATTTCATGGGTGTTAGAGGGGTGTTAGAGGGGACAGATAAAAGGATTTTAGAAGAGGAAAGAAGAGGGGGTGACGACGAGGAAGACCTAACGGACGAAGAAATTGAAAAACAGATAAAGAAACTGAGGAGGGGGAAAGCGGCGGGACCGGATGGCATAAGAAGTGAGGCCTGGAAGTTCTGCAAGGGACAGGTGAGAGAAAGGCTGAAGGAGGTGATCAAAGGGGTGTGGAGAGGTGAAGGCTGGCCGGATTCGTGGAAGGAGCGTGTAATCTCCCCGCTGTATAAAAAGGGGATAAACAATCCCCCGCTAATTATAGGGAAATTACCCTTCTAAGTACGGCCTATAAGATCTATGCGGCGGTGCTGGTGGAGAGATTGATGAAGGATGTGGTGGAAAAGCAGATCCTTTCGGAGACCCAAGCTGGCTTCCGGAAGGGAAGAGGTGTAATGGACAACATTTTCGTCCTAACCACCTGGTCGACAGGGAGCTGAATGGCGCCGGAAAGAAGGTGAATGCCTTCTTTATTGATTTAAAGGGCTTTTGACAGGGTGGACAGGAGTGTGTTATGGAGGATGATAGCCGAGAGAGGGGTAAGGGGAGGTCTAACGGAGAGAGTGAAGCAAATTTATCAGGAGACCCGTAACAGGATTAGAGTGGGGGACAGGGTGTCAAGCTTCTTTTGGACGACAAAGGGAGTGAGATAAGGATGTCCTCTGAGCCCGCTGCTGTTCTCCATCTTTATATCAGACCTGGAGGAGGAGTTGGCCAGGGGGTTGGTAGGAGGCATGAGAATTGGGCAGGGCAGGATTTGGTCACTGGCCTACGCGGATGATATCGTTCTGCCAGAGAGGAGGAGGCGCTAGAGGAGATGATTAAGAGGCTGGAGAAGTACTTGAGGAAGAGGAAGTTGGAATTGAACGTGGGAAAATCCAAGATCCTGAGATTCAGAAGGGGAAGGGGTGTGGAAAAAGAGAAAGACTGGTACTGGAAAGGCCAAAAGATTCAAGAGGTGAAGGAGTTTGAATACCTGGGATTCATACTGCAGAGAAATGGAGGTCATACGAAGCATATTAGGGAGAGGGTAAGAAGAGCAACGTTAGTGATGAAGAAGACATGGAGCTTGAGAGAAAGGAAGTTTGCGAACGATTGGGGAAGGAGGATGATGTTGTTCGACAGCTTAGTAGGGAGCGTGATGGTGTATGAGGCGGAAGTGTAGGGTTGGTTAGAGCATGGTAACGTGGAAGGGGTGGAGGCACGATATCTGAAATGGTCACTGGGCCTGGAGAGATGCACACCAGGTTATGTGGTCTTGGAGGAAACCAAGAGGGACAAGATAAGGATAAGGACGGCCAAGCTGGCGGTAAACTTTGAAGAAAAGGCAAGACAAGGATATGGTCGGAGAAGATGGGTGGTGGAATGTATTAAGGAAAGGGAGGGAAGACGAACATTGACAAGAGGGAAGTCGGAGAGAGGGAAATACTTAAGTAGGTGTGGAGTACAAGAAGCGGATCTGAAACAATGGAGAGAAAGGGGAAGAGCTGTGTGGCAGAAGAGCTAAGTAGTAAAGATAGAAGGCGGCAAAGGAAAGAGCAAGAGATACTAATTGAGGGGGTTAGATACAATAAACGATACAAGAGGATCAAGGTGGCTGGGCTCCCAGAATACCTGAGAAGGAAGGGGGAGAGTGGTAGTCATAAAAGGAGGGCGAGGGCTAGATGCGGGAATGAGGAGTTAGGAAACAAGTACTGGTTGCGAGAGGAGGAAAGGAATTGTAATGTATGTGGCAGGGAAAAGGGTACTCTAGAACATCTGATGGAACGGTGCGTATGGAAAAGTACTAGCAGAGTAGTGTTGGATGATATAATAGGCGAGAAGGAGACAGAAGGAGGTTACAGATGGCTTAAGAAGTGGGAGGATAAAAGGAAAGAGGAGAGTTGGAACAGAAGGATTGCACAGAGTCAAGTAGGACAGGGGGTTAGGTTAGGTCGGAGGAATGTGAGTGTGTGTGAAGGGGTCTCCCGCAGGAAAGTCCAACCAAGTCCCCGCGAAGGGGTGGAAGGGTTCAGTATGTGGAGGGTCGCATATGGCCAGGTCGGGGTAGAGTAAGAGAAGATTTGTAAAAGGTTTGGTACGTCCCTACAAAACGCCATTTCTGTAATTTGTCAGAATTAGAAATAAATCATACTACTACTATAAACGTTGTTTGTAAAAATAAATGCGAGATTAAGCGACCCAACTGGCCAGTATCAATTTATTTAATTAATTCACTACGTTTCGACCTTAATTAGGTCCTTTTCAATTGAAAAACAATACATAGGTCACGCAACAATGGATCATGCGTCGCCAAATGCTGCGTCCAAACCGCATTGTGCGAACGCCACGCTAGAACGAATATGTCCATATAAGTATGTCGAATATAAAAATGGAAGACATATCAATGGTAAATCGTAAAAACTTACATGTAATGTGCGTCAAAAAAATAAAAAGTTTCCGAGAGTCGCAATGTAAAGTTTTAGGAGAATAAGACAGATCATTTTCTCCACTAGCTCCGTTCCGTGCCATATTCAAAGTCACAATGATACGTATAGGGGAGACCGGGGCACCATGAGCCACGGGGTACCATGTGTCATTGACTGTTTAGGGTAATCTAGAATGTTTAGGTTGGTACAACTAGTATCATGTGACAGTTACTTAATTGCCCATACTTCGTATCTAGGTGGCAGTGATTAAAGTCTGTTGTCTCAAGACGCACATAAGATAAATGATTTTCGTGATACATAAGTAACCTTTTAACTGCTTAAAAAAGTTTTAATATTAGTTTTGTAGTAGAATATACGTGTACTAAAACTCAGGTACAACTTTCTAGCTTTCTTTTGTAATTTTATAGCACTATAGATAATCATGTATCGTTTATTTTTGTAATTACATTTTACCGTATTTTATATTAAGTGCCTTCGGGGCACCATTTGACACTCAATGCTGGGGCACCATGTGTCACACATTAACCTATTTATGATGAAACGGGGTACTATGGGTCGCAACATTAACCTATTTATGATAAAACGGGGCAATACAAAATAGTTATTTAGATTCTTGTTTCAGATCATGGTTCGCACATATCAACATTAACCTATTTATGATGAAGCGGGGCAATACAAAATAGTTATTTAAACTCTTGTTTCAGATCATGGTTTGCACATATAAAAGAAAGTCTATGAAGGGCTTGTACGATAAAGCTGATCTCCGGAAGGCAATTGATTTAGTTGCTAAAGGAAGGAGCATAAGAAGTGCAGCTGATGAATGCAATGTCAATAGAGAAACTCTAAGACGCAAGATTAAGTGTATAAACTCACCTGGTGTAGAATTTGAGCTTCAACCAAACTACAGCCATGAAAAAGTTTTTACTGCTCATCAAGAGCATGCAATTGCTGATTATTTAAAAAAGTGCTGCAAAATGTTTTATGGATTGACATCAAAAGACTGCCGTAAATTAGCCTATGAAACTGCTGTTATTAATGAAGTTAAATGTTCTAAATCGTGGTTGAAGAACGAAATGGCTGGGGAAGATTGGTTAGCAGGATTTAAAAAAAAAAACAAAGATTTGTCACTTTGGTCTCCAGAGGGATGTAGTCTCGCTTGTGCTACCGCATTTAATCGCCATAATGTACAAGCATTTTTTAGTAACTATGAAATATTATTAAAGAAAGAGCCGCGGCTTGGGGATCCTTTACGAATTTATAATTTAGATGAAACGAAAACCATGACAGTTCAAAATAGTGGGAAGATAATTGCTGAAAAAGGTTGCAAAGCTGTGTGTAAAATCAAAAGTGTGGAAAAAGGAGTTCTTGTTACAACATGTTGTATTGTCCGTGCTGATGGAAGCTATTTACCACCTGTTTTGATATTTCCTCGGGTGAATTACCGCGATCACATGCTGACTGGTGCTCCGCCTAACTCGTTGGGTCTAGCCAATCCATCAGGCTCGATGACCAATAAACTTTTTGTTAAAACAATACAGCATTTCATACAATTTTCATACAGCACAAAAGATAACCCATCACTTTTGATCTATGACAACCATGAGAGTCACATAAGTTTGGAAGTCTATGAGTTAGCAAAAGCAAATGGTGTCCACATTTTAACGCTACCTCCGCATTCATCACACCGGATGCAGCCCCTTGATGTTGGTCTATACGGTCCATTCCAAAAGTTTTACAATTCTGCTATCGATTCATGGATGCTGAGTCACCCGGGCAAAACTGTATCAATTTATGAAATAGCTAATTTTGTCGACATAGCCTTGCCACGCGCTATGGCACCAAATAACATCATCAATGCTTTTAAAAAGACAGGAATTTTTCCTTATGACCCACATGCATTCAGCAATGAAGATTTTCTCCCGAGTTTAGTTTCGGAACGGCCTCTTCCATCAAGTGTGACAACAGAGGAAACTGACAACGTAGCGGGTCCATCACAATCTTCTTTACAAGAAGTGAATGCTGTAGCAAACAACTCATCAAGCACGCCATCGAGGATGTCTGTAGCAAGCGACTCATCAAGCACGCCATCGAGGATATTACAAGAAAAAGAAGTAGTAAATGAGGTCCCAAGCCAATTTAAAAGTCCTGCAGATATTTGAGGCTATCCGAAGGGAATACGTCAGTATTCCACTAGAAAACGTAGACAGCAGGGTAGCAGCAAAATTTTGACTGCGTCTCCGGAAAAAAAAGCTTGATAGAAAAGAAAAAAAAACAAGAGGTAAAGGAAAATAAGACGGAGAATAGGAGGAAGAGAAAACCAAACAAGTAAAATAAGTATAATAAATTTCTTTCGCCAGTATATAGAATAACAATTAAAGTAATTTAAATCGACCGTGACTGGCAATATATAACGTCTTTTCGATATGACATTGAAAAACTGTGAGCCAACTTGGTTTGTCGGATTCACACAGCACTTTTTCGGATCAATCATCGAGACATTATTAATTTTGACCATGGTTTTGGTCAGTTGATGTAATTTCTAAATTAAATAGTTTTTAAATTTTATTGCGAAAAATATTACCCCAGCCAGGGTTTGAACCTGGAACCTCCCGTATACCGTGCGGGTGTCTTGCCATGAAGACACCCGCACGGTATACGGGAGGTTCCAGGTTCAAACCCTGGCTGGGGTAATATTTTTCGCAATAAAATTTAAAAACTATTTAATTTAGAAATTACATCAACTGACCAAAACCATGGTCAAAATTAATAATGTCTCGATGATTGATCCGAAAAAGTGCTGTGTGAATCCGACAAACCAAGTTGGCTCACAGTTTTTCAATGTCATATCGAAAAGACGTTATATATTGCCAGTCACGGTCGATTTAAATTACTTTAATTAAAATAAGTATATTTTCACTTTTTGTAACATTTCGTTCACTTCTTGAATGAATAAATTTAGTTTTTGTGTGTGACACATAGTGCCCCAGTGACTGACCCATGGTGCCCCGGGTATGGGGCACCATGTGTCATTTCTCAAAATTTGTTTTAATTTTTTTCTCAAAAATTAATTAATATTTATTAAATATGCCAAAGAAACTTTAAAATAGACATTGTGCTTTAACTATTAAAAAAAAATGAGACAAAAAATCTTTTATTTACAGGTATTTTTCGGAGTTTGAATTTTTGTGGCTCATGGTGTCCCGGTCTCCCCTAATACACAATGACTAACTACAATATGATATGTTCCGAAAGTATCGTATGACAAACCAAATCATAAACAAATTAACGTGTTCCAAAATACTGCAGACACAGACCGAACTCAATTACATGTTATACAGCCTCGATAATTCGATCGTATATCGCGGGCAAATTCTCCGTATCTTTTTGGAGGTTGACAGTACACTTGTTCTTTTTTATGAAAAACATTTCAGAAATCTCTTTTTTTCTGAAATGCTTCTCCTTATATAGAATCTTCGGATTTTGCCAATCAAAATCGTGGTTTTGAGAGAGACGATGTTTAGTAACAACCGAATGAATTCATAAAGAATTCATAAAAAAGAACAAGTGCACTGTCAACCTCCAAAAAGATACAAAGAATTTGCCCGCGATATACGATCGAATTATCGAGGCTGTATAACATGTAATTGAGTTCGGTCTGTGTCTGCAGTATTTTGGAACACGTTAATTTGTTTATGATTTGGTTTGTCATACGGTACTTTCGGAACACATCATATTGTAGTTAGTCATTGTGTATTATACGTATCATTGTGACTTTGAATATGTCACGGAACGGAGCTAGTGGAGAAAATGATCTGTCTTATTCTCCTAAAACTTTACATTGCGACTCTCGGAAACTTTTTATTTTTTATTCTTTTGACGCACATTACATGTAAGTTTTTACGATTTACCATTGATATGTCTTTCATTTTTATATTCGACATACTTATATGGACATATTCGTTCTAGCGTGGCGTTCGCACAATACGGTTTGGATGCAGCATTTGGCGACGCATGATCCATTGTTGTGTTACGTGCGAAACCATTGAAAAGGGTCTCGCACTGCACCAGAACGCATTGAAACCAATCAACATTTGCGCGCGAGCACCGTACCTTCACTTCGGCACACAAAATTCGATTAAATAAACGAACGACGCGGAGTGATTGCGATATTGTTACAACTCAAGTCGTCAGTATAGTCAAATATAAATGTAGATTATTAAAGTAGTTAAACTAGCATATAAGTTGAAAAGTTCCTTTATTAAGTGTAATATTCATAGTAGGCGCGGGCACACGTCGCTCTCGCAAAATCACGCGATACTCGGATGGTCTCACGTGATTTTCCCGCGTACCGTAGTCCCTTACCCCGGGACGCCGCCAAACTAGGGGTATAAATACAGACCCTGCGAGCCGATAGCAGCAGTCAGTACTCGCATTCCGTTTACGGCAGTCATTATTATTCGAGAGGACAGTGAGCCTAACGAACTTAGTCGCGAGAGCATACACCGCCGAAAGAACTTAGCCGCGAGCGCGTTCACCCCCGAAGGCACTTAGCCGCGAGCCGCTCACCGCCGAAAGAACTTAGCCGCGAGCGCTTTCATTGCCGAAAAGTGTCTCTTAGTCGCGTGCGTCGTTGTTGGGTGCCGAGATACCATCTGTAAAAAGAACAAAAAGATAGTTAGCAATAAATCAGTTGCAATATATTCCATCAATAATTGTGTTCAACTTACCTCTCGACGATCCTAAGCTTGATCCTCGCGTCGATGCGCGCCTCCCGCAGGGCGTTCTCGACAGGTCCTTACCTTAGATGCGCGCCTCCCACAGGGCGTTCTCTGAGCTCCTCTGATTTTTCCTCGATTCTGAAATGATAAAATAAAAACCGATTCGGAAATACCGATTATCGAGTAACTTAACTACTCGCTAGCGCTAAGGGTCACACACACTTCCACTCAGGCACGAGGACACACGCACACAACCACACAACCTTGCAAACGAGCTAACCCCGAAGGAAGCCGATATACACATCTAGCAAACAAGATCCAGAATCATTTTGTAAGCCAACTTACGGTAAGTCTGCTGTCACCTATGGTGCGTTCGAGGCGTTCGGGACAGGCCCACCAGTTGAAAAGGCTTCGGCGAGCCTACTATACGGCCGGAGAATTCGACCCAAAAATATTTAACACCGTTCCGTCACGGGGTGTAACAGCCGAGCTTCCCGACGTTCCGGACGACCCCAGTTCGCGACAAACGTCCCCGGCAGCCGAAACGCGTTCGAAACCTCGCGTCATCCGCTCAGAAATATTAACGCAAGAAATTCGTCTCATCCTTCGAGAATGCAACGCGACCCAAAGCGCGAAAGAAATTAAAATAGAGTCTCACTTACCTTCGCGTTCAGCTTAAAGAATTCGAAACGGTTTAACATTTCACTCAAACCCACTCCGACGTCCCGAGTGCACCCCGGACGTAACAGTTGCGTGACCTATGTATTGTTTCTCACTTGAAAAGGACCTAAATAAGGTCGAAACGTAGTGAGTTAATTAAATAAATTGATACTGGCCAGTTGGGTTGCTTAATCTCGCATTTATTTTTAACTGCACACTGGCGGATCTAACAATTTATTCAGTTATTTGAAAAATAAATAAATTTGAATATAAATTCATAATTTACATATATATTTATCCATATAACTTTATAATACTTACTCGTCATTGAGCATCTTCGACACTGTCATCACTGCTTTGAACACTTAATTCGTATTCTGTATGATTTCTCCTGTATTGGCTCGTTCTTGGGACTTTTTGAAATTTATCTTCAAGATAATTGTGATACCTCCCCATTATATATATTATATTATTAATATAATTGTAACAACAAGAGAAGCACAAACAAAATACACGGTAAACGGTAAGCGTGAATAATGACTTATCGTCGTTAAAAGTTACAGCAGGCAAAAACTTACGCATGAGCAGCCTTTAAAAAGTCCGTTGGGCTGCGTTCCAAAACTCGGTAATTATTCAGTTTAAGGAGCTTCACCTCAAATATCGATGAATATATGGTAAATTGATGTGTTTTTGCACAAAACGAAAGAATCTGGCAGAAAAAAGTGTCGCTCTGCCTCGCGAAGCGAGATATTAATCGTTAAAGGTGCCGACTATTCAGATACCGACGAGATGTAGCGACTATCCTAGCATAGTAGCGACATGCGCATGTTCTGTGGTCACATGCGCGTGCGGCCACGGAGCATGCGCATGTCGCTGTCGCTAGTACGATGCGAAGCGAAAGCGATAACGATAACGATATAGAGACAAAATTGCTGACAAAGGTACAGCATTGATTCACGCCTTCCGATAGGTTAAAAATTTTGTCGCTGTCGCTATTGGTATCGCTATCGCCTCGCATTGTGTGTGTCTGGGGCTTAACTGTCCCCACTTTATACATTTGTCCGCTCTGTTGTGTTTTGTTTCTCGTTTTCGCCTGGAAAAGCGCAGCCGAGCACGTGTTCTATCTCGTTTAATCGGTTCAATAATATATGGGTTTTTGTGGATCGACAAACAAATAACTAGTGGATCAAATCAGTAAACATTTGTTTTTTGTTGGATTGTGTTGCGAATCGCTCTCGTGGCGCGTCGATCTTGAAGAATTGCAAGGATTCTAAGGATACGACACGGCACTGCCGTGTTGTATCAACCGTTAAATTTTTGGTGGTAACGCTAACGCGTTACCGCGTAGCATCGGCTTTGCATTTCTAGGGCGCGTTTCGTTACTCGCGTGATGCGCATAATGCATTGTTTAACTCGGTGAGCAATAAGGATGAGTGATGCATTACGCGCATCATGCGACTAACGGAACGCATCCCGACATTACGTTTAAGAGCATTCAGTATAGTATCGAGTGTGTATTGATAATCAATCAGTTTGTCGCTGGCTATATTATCGATCCTAGTAAAGGGATCGGGTGCCGTTACAAAAAAATAAAAAGAAGTTGGATTGCAGAAGCGCACATAAAGTTAGTAAGTAGTAAATATTTTGTGTAAAATTTGGTTTTGTTTACCTGAATAATGGAGAGAGGATTTGATTTTCATTTAGCGGATGTGTTATTTAAAAAATGACTACAGAGCAGGCTAAAGTATAAATTCTCTTTTTACGTTGTATTTTTTTGGTTCACATTAAAATGGTGTTCTCAAAATAAATGTTATCATTTATCTCTGTTAAGGATCGAACATATTCTCGATGTAATCGGGCCGCGAGGCTGACTGTTACGTGTCCGCAGTTGTCAGTCCCGCGTGATCGACGTACCGGCATAAATCGCGCTCCGCGGAATCTCCGGTCGAGCACGAAACAATCTCTATTTAAAGTAGTTTATATGATTATTTTTATATACATTGCAGAAAGCATTTAACTTTTTGTTTTTAATTATAATTTACAAATTTCAACATTAATAATCATAATATAAATACGTGCACTACTACATTATTTGAATTATTTTCTTATCACAGTTAAAAAATGTTTTTCAAATTTTAAAAATGTAATAAACATAATTTTTTAAAGCGACCATGGATTTACAAATTAAGTTTGCTAGTGTGTGTTATTTCGATGAGAGCAAGAAAATCCACATTGTCCCTATTGAAAGAATAAAGAATTTTGTGGTTTTAAATAAGTATGAGGACCCATATTTTGTAAAAAGGCTGAACACTGTAACCATGGAAGAAAGTTTGATCGCAGCTCAAATTATGGAAGTAGGAAGTATGTACAAAATTCATTATCATAGTCAATTTTTCTTTTAAGTAAATTATAAAGTTCACACTTTTCTTTTTTTTATAAAATTTTTTGAGGTTTTTTTTCCACCTTTTTTTTAACCGATTGTTTTCTTTTTTGTTTATTTTGTTTATTTTTTTATATTTTGTTTATTGTATTTTATTTTTGTTTTTAGCATGCTATTATATATTTGTAGTGTTAAGAAGATTTTGTCATTGGCCTAGTCAAAATAATGTCAAAACTGTCGTTTATTACTTTTTCTGTTCTACCTGGGTATCGTATATGTAATATATTTTGTTCGAGCTAATCGTGGATAGGTAACGACCGAGAAAACGAGACGGATGTAAAGCCGAATGTAACTCTTGAGTTTATTAGAAGAATACGATTTACATAAAGTGATTATGACGAAACGATTCGATACAGAGCAGTTCGCGTCCGCGTCCGCGACGATCGAGCGTAGAGAGATAACGTAACGTCTTTGGAGAAGAACATGGATCACATGAGGTGGTAGACGGTAAACGCGATCGCGTGTCGATAACGCGTGATGGCGCCTCGATATATCGATAGGGACATCGACATCGAGTACGAGGATTTGCGATATCCCCAACACCCTCCCTCAAATTTGAGTGTGTGAGACAGCGATGTCCTTCATCCCAAGTCCATTGGTACAGAACGAATGTTTGCTGCTCGGTAGGGCCTTGGTAAGAACGTCGGCGACCATGTTTTTAGTGGGTGTATAGACGAGGTTGATCTGGTGATCCGTCAGGGCCTGTCTGATAAAATGACATCTAATGTCAATGTGTTTTGACATGGAATGGAAGACCGGGTTGACAGCCAGCTTCGCAGCGCCTTGGTTGTCATTATGAAGGGTCATCTTCCCGAGTGATGGTAAGCCAATTTCTGAAAGAAGTTTAGATAAATAAATGGCTTCCCTTGCATAAGGGCGGTATACTCCGCTTTAGTGGATGAGAGAGTCACGGTCCTTTGCTTTCGCGACTCCCACGATATAGCAGCATTGGCTAGTAGGAATACAGATCCAGTGTATGATCTGCGATCCAGGCCGCAGTTGCCCCAATCAGCATCCGTGTATCCGATAAGGGCCTTTCCACGTTTCGTGTAGTATAATCCGTGAATGATGGTACCCTTGAGGTACCTGAGTACCCTCTTGGCAGATGTCCAGTGTATCCGTTTAAAAGAGGTGCACCATTAGCTTAGTGCGCTCACTGCGTGAGCAATATCAGGGCGAGTTCCCTGCGCCAGGTACATCAGCGAACCTAGGAGTTCGCGATAGGGTAGTTTTGATTCGTCTATGTCCGTGTTTTCCACAGCATCATGCAGCTTGACACTAGCATCCAGAGGTGTCTTCACTGGCTTACAATCGGTCATACCGAATTTGTCTAAAACGTCACGGATGTATCCAGCTTGAGATAAATGTATCCCGTTCTTGATCCAAGATATTTAAATTTCGAGACAATATTTGGGATATCCGAGATTCTTGATTACGAAGACCTTGGCTAGTTCTTCTTTCAAGTGAATGATGCGGGTTTCATCACGAAAAGCTATGATGATATCGTCCACGTAGACCAATACCAGCGTTTGTTTCTCCTTGTCGTAGTACACGCACGGGTCGGCATGAGTTGGAGTCAATCCAAGTTTCCTAAGAGCTTTGTCGAGTCGTTCGTACCATTGACGACCTGCCTGACGAAGGCCGTATATCGCCTTCTTGAGCTTGCATACCTTGTTACCCTTCTTAAGCGCATACATCTTTTTAGCTTTTTCGATTAGAACAGCGTCGGATTCGGTTGCGACGATCCTCTCAATCATCTCCTGTAGCATCTCCGGCGTCTCCATGTATACTAACGTGTTCATTATGCCATTTAGATAGGCAGTAGCGACGTCAATTTGAGAGATATGTCTTGTTCTACGGACGCAGCCATAAGCGCCCTCAACGAACTGAGTCTTGCAACCGGGGCGAATGTGTCGTGGAAATCGACGCCAGGACGTTGTGAGAATCCTCTTGCAACTACGCGGGCCTTCCTTCGTTCTAGCTCTCCGTTCGCCTTGTATTTGTTTCTCAGCACGGTTCGGCAGCCTTTTCGTCATTGGGTCTGTCAACGAGTGTCCAGGTGTCGTTGCTTACAAGAGACTTAATCTCGGCATACACAGCGTCTTGCCATTCATCACCGTCTGGACCTGAAACAGCCTGAGAAAGAGATATTTCAGACGCGGCCATGGCAAATTGCGCGTAAAACTATTCTAGATCTTCGGCCATATTCTCTTCTTCGGGATTTTCCTCAACGGCCGCGGGCCGACTTTGTTGTAAAACCGGTCCTTTCATGTGGTACTGCTGGCTGGTCGACCAGGTTTCCCGGTATGAATCTTCCGTGGAGTCCAGGACCTCGTGCAAGCGGTTGATCTTCGTTGACGTGGCCATCTTCATTTGCAGGTGGTGGCGGATCATCATCATCTTCATCCTCGTCTTCAGCCGTGACATCAGCATCTCCTGGATCTTCGGGTGCTCGACGATGGATCATTTCATCATTGTTTGCGATGTCTATCCCTAGGTTTTGAAGGTGAGTCATCATCGTCATCAAGAAGCTTTGTCCGACCATTTGTCGTTTCATTACTTATGAAGTCTTCGTAAGTGTTATTCGTGTCAAATCCATCCAGGAATTTCACATCCCTTGCGACAATGACTTTTCGGTTCTTCGGGATCCAGATGCGGTAACCCTTGGAAGTGTCTGCGTAACCGACGAAAATGCCTTCGATGGTTCTAGGCTCGAATTTTCCCTTATTCGG
Source organism: Temnothorax longispinosus (assembly GCF_030848805.1). Lineage (NCBI taxonomy): Eukaryota > Metazoa > Arthropoda > Insecta > Hymenoptera > Formicidae > Temnothorax > Temnothorax longispinosus. The sequence continues at coordinate 184,044 of NW_027269815.1, read as the reverse complement.
ATTCTTATTCAGAACGTGTACCTTACATCCGAACGATCGAAGATGACTTATGTTGGGCTTCTTGCCTTTCCATAGTTCGTAAGGAGTACATCCATCCAAACTTTTAGTGATGCAGCAATTCCGTATGTAATTCGCAGTGTTGATTGCTTCTGCCCAAAATTGCGTCGGGAGTACGGATTGTGCCAACAGGCAACGAGTGGTTTCAATCAGTGTTCTGTTCTTCCGCTCGGCGACCCCGTTCTGCTCGGGAGTATGCGGAATGGTTAAGCGTCGTTGAATTCCGGAATCTTTCAATATACGATCCATGGCGGAGTTGCAAAACTCCTTTCCGTTGTCTGAATGAAAAGCTTTCACCTTGAGACGTGTCTAATTTTCGACGAAGTTCTTGAAGTCGATGAATTTGTTCGTTGCTTCATCTTTGCTCTTCAGAAAATAGACTTGACACCATCTTGTATGATCGTCGATGAGCGTCATGAAGTAGCGCGCGCCTCCCGTTAAATTTACTCGCATTGGTCCGCAGAGATCAGAATAAATGATGTCAAGGCGGTGCTGTGATCTGTTAAGTCGAGTTGAGAATTAAAAACTTGTTAGTTTCTGTGTGATGCATATTTCGCAGTTCGAAACCTCGGAGTTATCCTTTAGCTTGAAACCGGATGCCGCTTGAGTTTTCGACATTAGTAGTAAGTCTCTTAAGTTAAGATGGCCGAGGCGTTGATGCCAGATTTCGGTATCAGAGTATTTCTTCTGCGAGACTGTATTAGCTTGTTCGCCGGATCCTTTCAGAATATATAAGTCACCTTGATGTTCAGCGGTGAGCTTAATATTTCCTTTGATGTCCTTTACGGATGCTCGGTTTGAGCCGAATACGACTTGATAGCTTTTGTCCACAATCTTGGCCACAGATAATAAGTTGGTTCTCAGATCTGGAACATGCAGCGTATTTTCCAGTCGAATCCTTTTAGTTTTATTATTAACGTTCGTGAGGAGCTCTACGTTCCCTTTTGCATCTACCGTGCTTGTTGCGTTATTGGCTAACCTGATGTCGCTTCGTGTGGGTATCGAGTTTGTCAGCATTTGAGCGTCCTTGCACAGATGAGAAGTGCACCCGCTGTCGAGACACCATTGACTTGCGTCTGTGCCCCTGGCGGGCTCGGGTGACGAATACTGAGCGATTTCCGCGAAGAAACTTTCCACTTCCGTATTGTTTGCTTTTTCGGCTTTTTGCGTCTTCCTTTTACGGCAGTCAGCGTATTTGTGGCCGGTAATCTTACAGAAAGAACATTTGTATTTAGGACGAAAGGGTGCTTTCGCGTTCTTATCGTTATGTGACGTCGATGCGTTATTCTTGCCGGATTTCGAATTTGGGTTGCGTCTGCCGTGAGCGAGCATCGCGCCTGATTCGTCGACGGTGACTTGATTTCGCGCTTCGTATTCCTCTACGATTTTTATTTTTAATTGCTCAGCGTTTTGCAGCGCGTCGCGAGATTCTATCGCGCATCTAATGTTCTCGAAACTGCTAGGTAGGCTGTAGAGAAGCATGATCGAGAGAAGATCTCCGTTGATTTGAACGTCCATGGATTCTAGCTTGTCGACGGTATCGAAAAATTGAGCGATGTGTGTCTTAACGTTCCCGCCTTCCGACATTTTTGTTTGAATAAGGCGTTTGAGTAACGTTGCCTTGCGCGCGGGACCTTTCGAGTCGTATATGGATTTTAATTTATCCCACACATCTTTGGACGTTTTGCAACCTTGGAACCTGTTTCAACTCAGAGGGATTTATAGCTAGGATTAAGTCGGATTTTGCCTTGCGATCCTGGTTCTCCCACGCTGCGATGGCTGCTCGAGTTGCCGCGATCGCCACGAGGTTTCGGGCATGGCCTCTCGCCACTCACGTAACACCAGGTATCGTTCTTGATGAGTAACGCTTTCACTTGTATCACCCAAGTATCATAGTTGTCTTTGGTCAGGGTTTCTAATCGCGTAGAGTTTATCGTATTTGTCTGTGTCATCGTCGATTTGCTCGCGGAACGTACTTTAACGACGATGATTTACTTACGACGCGTCACGGTTGATATATCGCGTCTACGACGTATCACGCCCGGAAAGAACAAAGAAACTCTCGCGTGGATTTAGCGAATTCAGATATGAAAAAGTATTTCTTCACTTTGTCGTTGTGGCTCTGGGCCCATAACCTGTTCGAGCTATGCGTGGATAGGTAACGACCGAGAAAACGAGACGGATGTAAAGCCGAATATAACTCTTGAGTTTATTAGAAGAATACGATTTACATAAAGTGATTATGACGAAACGATTCGATACAGAGCAGTTCGCGTCCGCGTCCGCGACGATTGAGCGTAGAGACGTAACGTCTTTGGAGAAGAACATGGATCACATGAGGTGGTAGACGGTAGACTCGATCGCGTGTCGATAACGCGTGATGGCGCCCCGATATATCGATAGGGACATCGACATCGAGTACGAGAATTTGCAATATCCCCAACATATTTTGTCTTTATTTTGCTCTCATTCAATATAATTTAATTTTAAATCACCATCATGGTATAGGACGTTATGCAGTCATATTGCCATCATTTTGATCACTCATTTTAACATCATACTCCTCATCAATTTGATGTCACTTTGACATTATTTTGACTAGGTTGTTTTTACTGGGTTATTTTATTATCCATTCTAATTTTTACTAAATATACCTAGTAAGTGTTTCGTGCTTTCGATAAATGACGTAATTTTATTAAGTTTTTACTAGTATTTTATTTTTTACAGCTAATGAAGAGGACTTGAAACATAACAAACGACGCTATGTCTTTAAAAAACTGCGTTACATAATGCCGTAAAAATAATATTAGATAAAGAAAATCCAGAGCCTAATAAAACTAAAAAAAAAAACTGTAATATTTCAATCATGTTATTGTAATAATGTTTCACAAATATTTAATTGCTGCTTTTAATTATAACTATTATAATTGTTATACTTTCATTTTTTATTTTATTTATATAACACTTATACAATTGAAAATATCCAAATTGTTAATTTTAATAGTAAATAAATAAAATCTTTATCCTTAATTGGATTCTTTGATTTACCCAAAACTGAATAAAAAAGTTAATTAAATGTAAGAAATAAAATAAATTGCAACTATAACTTACTCTTTTTGGCTGTTCTTCCAAAAACGTCCGTGCTTTGATTTAGTTGAAACTTTGTAAATAGGTTCCTTTTAGATAAAAAAAGACATATACCAAAAGGATTTTTTGCGACTCCAAAGTTTAGCAACTTTTTTAACATTTTTAATTTGCTGCCTCCGCGCATACATTTTCCACGCGAAACGAGATGTCACATGGGTTTGCAACTTTCCATGCGTGGAAAATCTCACGCATGTACTTTGGAGGCACACTATGTGTCTAGTTTAATAATAGTGGAGCCCCCCGCAGGGGGGCGGAACCTACTGCCTTCACGCATACACTTTTCACGCTGTTGTGCCGTAACCGGGAGTGTTCCGGCACAGGGTTCTGAGATTCCGGGTCGGGAAAAGAAACTCGTCGCAATGTATTAAATCACCAATTCAAATATATTTATTTGTTCTGTGTGCTCAAGTTTACAACTGTCCCATTTATTTAAGTTCAATAGTCGCGTTATACTCGTAATATAAGACTGTAAGGTGAGGTGACGCACGTACTCGTTTCGATTCTTAATTCCGACTGACCCGCCGATCGTTCCATACGGCGGCATTTATCATGTCCGTGCCGTTGCTAACCGAGGTAGCGCTAACCTTACGCGGTCAGTGCCTTGCGCTGACCTTCGCATCAGCATTTTCGGTTGTCCCAGAGTTTAACCCTCCTGGTTCCCGTGTCGGATTGCATCGGATGATTGGTCGTCCGATGCAATCGTCAGATTTTTCGGCGAATGTTATAATCGACTCTTGTCGCTAAGGTCGGATTACCAAGTAAGGCTTTCGGTGTTGCCAAGTACAATTTATCCTTAACACGTTGTGCGCTCACAACATCCCTTCCCCCGCGGAAAAAGAAAAACTAAAGTATACAAAGTTTTTCGTTATTTCTTTATGTGTGTTTTTCTTTTTCTTGCGAGGTTGCAATCTAATTTTCTTATATGTATGCTGCGGTATACCCTTTTAAATTCTTAATGATTCCCTTTTTTCTTTATTACATAAATGATTATAAGTATAATGCTAACAATGGCTACGATTATGATCGCGGAACCTTATGGATATACAATATTCTTATTTGCAAAAACGCTTGGTTGGTTATTTTCCACTCCTTTTTTAATTTCATCTAGACATAAACTTAATTTAATTAATTCTGACGGATCTTTGATTACTGGCTCTAGCTTTATTTCTTTTTTGGAATCTAATTTGTTGTCAAAAGTTATACTTTTTTCTATGGTATTAGTTACATTAAATTCTGGTAAATACATTTGTACATATTTAATATAAAAATTCGGTTTTTTGTATCTAAAATTATATCTGGTGTAGTTATTTTACAATTGTTGCGCAATGTTATTTTTCCGGTTTTTTTCAATTTTAATTTTATTTTCTGGCAGTTCATTACATTGAATTATTATTTCCGATATTTTTGGAGTGAAATATAACCAGGTTTGAGGTTCGGCTAATGTTAACCAGAATGTTACATTTAAAAGAATGTGGCGTTGTCTACGGTTTTCTATGTATCTAAGCGCTTTTACAAAAAGTTGCACTTCGCTTGGTGCATTCACAGATATATAAAGTACACAGGAAAATTTTGATCGCATATAACTTTAGTAAATTCTCGCTTACATTTGTTTAAATCGCTTTCCTTTAATATTAGAAAGTTATGATTTTCTCGGTTTATTCCTAATAGCGTGTGTGAGGGTTCTAGTAATGTGAATATATTATGGTCGTTGTGTATGGTACGGGTGTAATTTTTGTGATTTCGTATATCGGGTATGCTACTATTGGAAACGCGAGGATAGTATACACGTTTGAATTGTCGTAGTACGCGCTTACGTCCACGTATTTTTGGATAGTGTTCCAGTTTTTTGTCTGAATTTTAAATGGGAAGTTTAATCCTCTGGTTAAGTGTGAGGTTGCTTCCTTTAATTCTACGATTATGTTTTCTATTGGAAGTACGCGTGTAAGTAGAATTTTATTTTTTGCATATGTTAAATAGCCTGTAATATTGTTTATGTCTGTCGTGAGGTCAGCTAGGATAGCGGTTATCAATAGTATTTGTTCATCTATTTCCTCTCGGTGTATGAATTAGTCGTGTAGTTTCCTTGTAATTTTTGCCAGTAAATTTTCGTTATGTGATAGCGTTTGTTCTAATTTTTCCATGTGGCCTAATGTGGAGTTGATGATCTTCAGCTGGTTCTTCGCTGCGTGCTGTAGCGTTTGTTGCTGATTATTAAGTATTTGTATTTGCTCGTTGATTATTATTTTTGCATCTTCAGCATCCATGGTACCAAATAAAGTTTTACTTATCTCCCCGATGGCATTGATTAAACCTCGCTTAATTATGGGTGATTTGTAAATTGTTTGTAGATGTTCTAGGGCACGTGTCGTTCTATCGTTTTTTCTCTTAGTGGTTTGGAGAGTAATTTGACATGTATTTTTGACGTCTCCAGTGGCATAACTGCAAAGTTCTTCGGTATTCCTTAGGTATCTTTGAAGGTGTTGATGTTTGATTTTTAATGCGGTTACGTTTATACGTATCGCTAACTTCCACGTTGCCTTTGTTTGCTGCAAGTGTCCGATTCTCTCGAAATAGATAACTGGCTCGTTGATAAATTGCGTTACCTCGTACGGTGATACGGGCGACTCTCCTGTTGTGAGGTGCTGATGTAGGATGAGCATCGTTATCCTGTAATGAATACTTTATTTTATCTTCTCTTCTGCTGACAACTGCTGTTAGCATTTCACTGCTCTCTTAATTTTCTCTTAGCGCGTACGCTTTATTTAATGGCTGGTCGGGGGCATGGTGCTTTCCGTCGTGAGTAAGGTAGGGTCTTGTGTATTTATGAACATTATGGTAGGTGCTTTTCGCCTATTCTTTCTCTACGTGTATATCTAGTTTTCAATAAACGTCTTTAGTCTGTTTGCGTGTACGCGTAACGTTTTCGTCCTTTTTTAATTATATAGTTTACATCATTAATTTTTTCCATTACTGTGTACGGTCCTATCCACTGCGATTCGAGTTTTTTTTATCGTCCTTGCCTAACCGTTTCATCATATAATAATACTTGGGCCGGTATTCATAGTCTTCAAGATCGTCTTAAGTAATGTCTTAAGACGCTAATACGGCTCTGTGATTGGTTCATGACATCTTAAGATTGAACTTAAGACGGTCTTAAATAATTATGAATACCGGCCTTGGTCTCCTGCTTTAAATGTCTCTATTTTCGCTTTTCTATCATACTGTCGCTCCGCCTTAATTTTTTCTTGTTTAGTATGTTCTCTCGCTATTTCGTTCGTTGCGCGTATTATTTTTTGAAGTTCATGTGCGTAATTGTCGTAGGTATATGTCAGTTTTGGCGGTTTCGTTAGAGCTGTCGGTAGTATAGCTTGATGACTGTAAACTAATTCGAACGGTATAAATCTTGTCATGGTGTGGGGGGTTGTGTTATATGTAAACATCGCATAGGGCAGCCATTTATCCCAGTTCGTCTGATCTTCATGTATATAGTGTCTTAAATATTCGGTTAATGTGCGGTGCGACCGCTCCAATGCTCCGTTACTTTCTGGGTGATAAGCTGTCGTTTGTATTTTTTCAATTTTTAATAATTTACACACGTTTTTGAACATTTCGCTAGTAAAATTTGTACTTTGGTCCGTGAGTACTTTCTCCGGTATTCCGTGTTCTAACACGATTTTGATAACAAAAGCTTTCGCCACTGTAGCTGCTTCTTGATTTTCTACGGAAATTGCTTTACTAAATTTCGTTAGGCTATCTTGGAAAGTCAAATGATATTTATTTCTGTTATTCCTAATAGTTAATGGTCCTATGTCAAGGGCGCATTTTTCGAATGGTCTTTGTGGAGTATCCGTAATAGATAAAGGCATTTTCGTTTTTCTGCTCAATTTATTCTTTTGGCAGTATTCACATTTATTTATATAATCTTCGACATCCTTAGTAAATCCATTACAATTGTGAGTTAGTCGGATTCGATTAAAGTTCTTGTGACTCCCTGGTGTCCTCCCATAGGTAAGTCGTAATACTCGTGTAATATTTGGAGGGGTTAAAGCCATAGTGGTGTAAGTCACTTTTTTAACCTATCGAGTTAAGTTCATAGATGCAGCCTACACATGCAGATATGTTGAAAAAAGAAGAAAAAAAAGTGGTCAAAAAATTGACTTACACCACTATGGCTTTAACCCCTCCATTTGCAGTTTATCTTCTTCCGAGTATTCGCTCGGCCTTTCTTCTTGATGAACGTTGTTTACTTGTGAGTTCTCCACTATCGGGTTTCGACTCAATGCATCAGCGTTCGCATTCATTTTGCCTGCTTTGTGGACGATCTCGTAATCGTACTCTTCTAGCTTAAATTGTGACCGGACGGCACGAGTTGAGCCCGATTCCGGCGGATAATATTCCTATCGAACGGTCGCCACTCGGTTTAACTTTAGACTACCGAGAAGGTAAGTTCGCATCAACGCCACGATTATTCGCAAGACGCTAATAGGATTTCTTTGTTTCAGAAGGATGTCCCTGATGGATCACCGTTGCTGCTTCTCATCCCTGGATCCTTGCTTTACATCGCATACCAGATAGAGGTAAGTAAGGATAAAATAATTATATCCTAATTATTTGAATTTTATTTCAGATTGATGTCCATGTTGGATCACCGTTGCTGCTTCTCATCCCTGGATCCTCGCTTTACATCGCATACCAGATAGAGGTAAGTAATTATAAAATAATTATACGATAATTATTTTGTTTTGTTGCAGATCGACGCCCGGAATGGATCGCCGTTGCCGTTACCCGTCTCTGGATCCTCGCTTTACCTCGCATACCAGATAAGGGTAAGTCCCGATAATTATGTTTTAATTATATACTAATTCGCTTCTTTTCTTTCAGGTTCCTGCCTCGGATGGATCGCTGCTGTTGCTGCTCTACTTCCCCGGATCCTCGCTTTACATCGCATACCGGATTGCCGCTGGCCAACGTTGGATCATCGCCGAAGGACAAGGTAAGTAGAAGGTAAGTATTGATAATTTTTTATAATTAATCAGGAAAATTTGTTTCAGAATTAATTAATCTTTAATTCCAGATCATCATTTCAACATTACAGACCGTTTCACAATATCATAAAGGTGTCTCACAACGCGAGTTTTTTCGCCTCGGTGTGGATGTCGCTTTATTTTAATAAAGTTGCACAATTATTCAAATTGCATATCTCGGTTTATTTGTTTAGTCGTTACGATGCTTTTATTCCAGATAATTATTCCGATCGGAGGACTCTGTGCCTCGTGATTGTTAAACTATGATCACGCACTCGGCCGTAATCATCACTCTATCATACAATGTTCGTGCGCAGATGTAACGAACGAGTATTCGGTGGTTAAATACAATGATTAATAATTTCCGCACAATATTCCGTATCCGCGTGACCCAATGCCCGTGGTTGTTATATACTCGATATGCACTTCCGTTAATTAACAATGTATCCGAATTTCAACTCGCGTATTGTTGCTAACACTCGATTGTATTTGGCAATTAATTGCCCCTCGCTATTGTTGAGACGAGTAATTTAACGCGATAGTACGCGGGAGTTCTCGGTTGTAAAGTATAACGCGTATGCCGATCGTACAGAGTGTGATACGTGTGTTCGCCACGGCTATACCCGAGAGACTGCCACGAGCGGTCGCTCTCGCTTGGGCTCCCCACTTATGCCGGATCGCTCCCACTCCTCGAACTTTCTCGATTGTCCATTGTTCGCGGCCGGCACATCTGGCGCGATCATGCGAAAACACGATGATTTTCACTACCCTCTCGCGTGTCCTTTTGCGCATCTTCCATTTACGCCCGTTCTAGAAGGTTCCCGTGGAAATTTCCACGCGCAACGCAGTGGGAGAACCTTCCTTCCTTGGCACCGCTGCACCAGGTTTCCGCTTTCGGAAATTTCTCGACGCGGACGACGCCGACCCTTGCGCACCTCCTCGGAAATGCCCCTGATGGTGAATTCGGGTGTTTTTCCTGTAGATGACGTCCGGGTGACGTCTCTGTCGTTGGCCGTTGACGCCGACCCCCTGGCTGGGTTCCTCGGAAGCTGGTATTACCTCTCCGGGCCACTGTTCCTGGAAATGACGCGTTTCCCGGGGATCTCGTCGGAGCACAACGTCGACTCCCTAGGCGGGTGTCCCAGGACCTCTCGTGACGGATTCCGTCGTTTGTTTCCGGGGAAGATGCGCTTCCCGGGAAACTCGTCTGACCTTGACGCCGACCCCCTGGGAGGGTGTCCCGGGTCCTGGTGAGACGATCGCATGGCTTAGTTCCTGGCGAAAATGCGTTTCGCCGGGATTTCGCCGGACATTGGCGCCGACCCCCTGGGGAGGTTTCTCCGGTCCTTGCGAGTCGATCGGATCCCTTTCTCCCCGGAGAAGATGCGTTTCCCGGGGATTTCACCGGGTCATGGCGCGAACTTCCTGGGGCTATGTCCCAGGTCCTCGTGAGACGTTCCTACCTCTTTGTTCCTGGAGAAGATGGTTTTTCTGGGAACTTTGTCTTTTCTCGGCGCCCACCTCATGGACGCGCGTACCGGGTCCGGAGGATGTTCCTCCGTGCCCCCAATACGGGTTACTGCCGTAACTCTATGTCACCGCCTCAGAATAGACGCGTTTATCCTTGTACGATAACTATCGCTAAACTATATCGACAACCGCTAAATAATATGAGACTTTTTTGATCGGCGGTGAGTCAAAGTATCAACTAAACCTCATTTTGTATCCATTGGCCGGATATATTTCCTAACCTACTCGTATGTGCTATCTTCGCCGTTTTACCGGCCGTTATGCTATCCAGCCTGCAGTTAATGAAACGCAAATCTAAATCTAAATGGCCGTACGGGCCTTCAACGCAACTCAATCCTATTTCTTTAACGAGTTATGAAATCATACCATAAACGTAATCTTAATTCTAATGGCTCATGACTTTGTAGGTAAACTAAGGAAAAGTAAATGTCTCAATCAAGAAATGAAAACCAAAAGTAAAATGAAACGACCATATTGGCAAGAAAGTTATCTAATAAAAAAAAAAAAATAAAAGAGTATTTTATATATATATTTCTCCGAGTGCCTCTCCGGCCTCGGGATCGTCAATCGACGAGCTGCCTTCTTTAACGCGGCCTCCATGTCTCGTCGTCGCTCTTGCTCTCCCCCGACGGCTAGACATCTTTTGATCGTTTAGGCGTTTTACACTTTATTACTGCTTGTATGTTGGCAGGGTTAGGTAGTATTCCGTTTTCTGAAATAATGTGCCCTAAATATAATACTTCTTTAGTGAAGGTGGAGATAAGAGAGGTGAGAGTGATTGGCCAGAGAGGAGCTTAGTTGACGATACTAGTGAGGCTGGGAGATGAGGAGGAGAAATGGCGAGTGCTGGAGGCAAGGAGAAAAGCAGGGAACAGTATAGGAGTGAAGATGGATGAGGTCAAGTCGGTGGAGAGGAGGGATAGGGAGAGAGAAGAGAAAGAAAGAAGACTAGAAAGGAGGAGGGAAGATTGCAGGAGCGCAGAAAGATCCGAGGAGGACGAGATCACCAGAGGGATGGAGGAGAAGCTCCTCATGGACTCTGACGAGGAAAAGGAGGATAAGAGGAAAAGAGAGTGGGCTAAGTAGGGAGGAGTCGTGACAGGAATGAGGGAGGCAGAAGAACATAACTCGGAGGAAGCAGAGGAAGAGGAAGAGGGGCGAAGAGGGGTACGGAGAGGGAAGGGGAAAATAATGATTGTGAGGTCGCAAATGGCCAGGCATACGGGGATGTGTTGTAAGAGGTTTGGGTACGTTCCTCACAAAAACGCCTTGTAAACCCTACGGGAAAAGGCAATAAACTAATCATATAATGCTTCTTTACGCAAAAATTCGCACTTATCGGGTTGAAGTTAGAAACGATATTTTCGTAATCGCTGTAATACTTCGATTAGACGCCTGTTATGTTCGGCCAAAATTGCTCCGTATATTACGACATCGCCGAGATAAACGAGACATTTGATTCCTTCTAAACCCATTAATGCTGCTATTATTGCTCGCTAAAAAGTCCTTGGCGCATTCTTTAGTCCGAAAGGCATTCGATTAAATTCGTAGTGTCCATTAGGTGTGGAAAATGCTGTTTTTTTTAAATCTTTCTCTTGCATCGGTATCTGATGGTAACCGGATGCGAGGTCTAAGGTTGTAAAATAGTTTGCCTTTCCTAATTTATCATGTATTTCTGCAATATTCGGCAATTCGGCAATGGGAATGAGTCTCCGATTGTAAGAAAATTAAGCTTGCGAAAATCTATTACAATTCGAAATTGTATTTTTCCTGAAGCGTCTGGTTTTTTAGGTACCACTAATATTGGCGAATTCCACGGGCTCGTACTAGGGCGGATAATTCCATCCTCTAGCATTTTGTTAATTTGTCGATTTATTTCCTCCTTATGCTTTTCTGGCAGGCGATAAGGTCGGACGTTCACCGGCGCGCTATCTGCTCGCGTCGGGATCTCATGTTTCACCGTCGGGGTACACGTTAGCTTGTCGTCTTCTAAATGGAATACATCTCAATAATCATCGCATATTTGTTCTAACGTTTTTCTTTCTTTGTTATTTAAATGACTCATTTTTAATTTACGGCGCAATTTTTTGCGTTGCTCGGTGATTGATTCGCGCTCTTCCGTCGGCTGTATCGTGAATATGTCGGCCGTGTCAGTCACCGGTATGGCGCAGAAAGATATGCGCTGATCTAATGAGCTGAAGATCCGAGTTCAAATCTGACCGAAAATCCGTCGGTTTTTATTTGATCGCCACCTCTCGGAAGGGTTAATGGCAACCCGCCGAGAGTGTATTTCTAAGAAACCAGAAGGGAGGCCTCGGATTTTATACAGGCCGAACTTCAGGAGACCATGGCTTGATCTTGAGCTATAGTGCCGTTGAAAAATAAAGAGAAATTTGATAAATTTCTCACTTCGTGATTAAATGATGATTTTAAATACCTCTTCTAGAGTTACATGCGGTGTGATAATTTCGACGGGCTTTTCAGTAACGTTTACTGTGCTTACTGGACAGAGGAAATCTATCGGTTTTACCATAAAATTACCGATAAATATTCCCGGCATTACCTCTTCACTTCTTACGATACCTACTTTATTCGTGTTGGTTATCGCGGATATTATTGTCTCGCTACGCGGTGGTAAGGTAAACTTTCGATACCGTTGTAATTTAAATGTCGCGGTACCGATTTTTAATCGATTTTCGGTGTGATTGGGCACGGCTTGATGTTTTTTCAGGAAATCGATTTCCAGAATGCCTTCGTAGTCCATCGGAAAATCGTCTCGTACTACGTACACACGGGGACAGGAATGCCTTCTCACTTGAAATTGCACGCGTATCGGGGCATATTCAGAGCGCGTGCTCCGTCTCTAGATATTCGTTCATCATGACTGTAAAGGTATTCTCACAAGATTCTCGTATAGTAATGCAGCGTAACGTAACGTGAATCAGCGCACGAAAAACGTATCGGTTACGACGTTATACATTTTTTTTGTGCGTTGACCTACGTTACGTTACGCTACATTACTATACGAGAGTATTGTGCGGAAACTCTTAATTACTCGGCAAAGTTGTCCCAATATATATTTTAAGAATATTTTCTAATAATAATATTTCAATAATATTCTAATAATATTTCAAATAAATAAATAATTAATTAATAATATAATATCAAAGTATATTAATTAATAATATAATATCAGGGAAAGTTACATTTGAAAAGTAACTTGTTACCGTAATTCGTTACTCATTGAAAAAGTAATTTATCGTCACCGTATTCAACTCGTTATTCTTAAAAGAAGTAACTCGTTACCGTTACTCGTTACTCATTGAAAGAAGTAACTCATCGTTACCGTAACTCGTTACCGTTATTCGTTACTCATTCAAAAAAGTAACTTATTGTTACCGTAACTCGTTATTCTCATTGGAAGAACACCGAAAGAACGGTTTTGCTAAAGATTCAAAAAATTTAGCTAGATACAGATCTAAAAATAATTCGATTATAAACTATGTAGAACGTTCAAACTGATTTCAAAAATGTCAAAATTTTTTACAAAATTATTATTATCTATACTCTAGCGACCTACTATAATTATTTTGATCTTGCAACAAAATTATTTTCTGTATCTAGCTAAATTTTTAAATACTTCAACAAAACACTTCTTTCCGGGAGTAACTCGTTACCGTTGTTCGTTATTTATTGAAAAAAGTAACTCATCGTTACCGTATACAACTCGTTATTCTTAAAAGAAATAACTCGTTACCGTTACTCGTTACTTATTGAAAGAAGTAACTCATCGTTACCGTAACTCGTTACCGTTATTTGTTACTCATTGAAAAAGTAACTTATCGTTACCGTATATAACTCGTTATTCTTAAAAGAAGTAACTCGTTACCGTTACTCGTTACTCATTGAAAGAAGTAACTCATCGTTACCGTAACTCGCCGTTATTCGTTACTCATTCAAAAAAGTAACTTATCGTTACCGTAACTCGTTGTTCTCATTGCAAGAACACCGAAAGAACGGTTTTGCTGAAGATTCTAAAAATTTAGCTAGATACAAATCTGAAAATAATTTGATTATATTTTGTTGCACCATCAAAATAATTATGTAGAACGTTCAAACTGATTTTTAAAATGTCAAATTTTTTTAGAAAATTATTATTATACTCCAGGGACCTACTATAATTATTTTGATCTTGCAACAAAATTATTTTCTATATTTAGCTAAATTATTCATTGAAAAAAGTAACTTATCGTTACCATAACTCGTTATTCTCATTGAGAAAAGTAACTCGTTACCGTTACTTGTTATCTATTAAAAAAGTAACCTGTTATCGTTAGTTATTCTAGAAATAATGAGTCGTTACAACTTTCGTAATATATTTAAACATTATATTTTTTGATTCTGTACACTTTATCTCGAAAAAACCTAAACAGTAGTATCTTCACCTCGAAAAAAAAAACAAAGTAGTAGTATTATACCTCGAAAAAACCTAAGTAACAAGTGGTGGACGTAATCTTTGTATCTCCAAAAATCTGGAAAAAACCTAAGCAGTATTATTTTTATTTCCAAAAAATTATTACTCAAGTGATACACATCACAAAATTACGTTACCTTATCAAAAAATGAGTCGCGCTTCAAGTGATCTATTATTACAATTACAAAAAAGAAATGATATCTCTTTTTAAATTACAGCGCCAATTACAGAGAACATATATTTTTCGAGATACAAAGATTACGTCTACCACTTGTTACTTAGGTTTTTTCGAGGTATAATATTACTACTGCTTTTCTTCGATTAGAATAAAAAATTGAATCATGAAGAATTACACAGAGGTAACAGTACAAAATACAAATATTTTATTAAAATATTTAAACCCAACAAAGGAATACAAGGTATTTAAATACAAAGTTTATATATGTATTTTAAAAGATTTAATTGCATCGCAAAGAATTACAGAGGTAACAGTACAAAAAATAAAAATATTTTATTAAAATACATAAATTTTTCTTGTCAAAAAACTTGGCGCTGCTAGACCTCAAAATTAGGTCAGCCTGGTGTGTATGTGCGAGCGAGTGGGTGTGGGCGATGTGTGTGTGTGTGTGTGTGTGTGTGTGTGTGTGTGTGTGTGTGTGTGTGTGTGTGTGTGTGTGTGTGTGTGTGTGTGTGGATGGTGAATAATGCGGCTTATTACTAAGTATAGGATAAGTTAGGATAAGTTTAGATTTTTAAAGCGATTAGAATTAAGTATAGAATAAGTATAGAATAAGTAATATCTACATTTGTAAAAGGTCTCTCTCTCTCTCTCTCTCTCTCTCTCTCTCTTTCTCTAGCAGCGCCAAGTTTTTTGACAAGAAAAATTTATGTATTTTAATAAAATATTTTTATTTTTTGTACTGTTACCTCTGTAATTCTTGCGATGCAATTAAATCTTTTAAAATACATATATAAACTTTGTATTTAAATACCTTGTATTCCTTTGTTGGGTTTAAATATTTTAATAAAATATTTGTATTTTGTACTGTTACCTCTGTGTAATTCTTCATGATTCAATTTTTTATTCTAATCGAAGAAAAGCAGTAGTAATATTATACCTCGAAAAAACCTAAGTAACAAGTGGTAGACGTAATCTTTGTATCTCGAAAAATATATGTTCTCTGTAATTGGCGCTGTAATTTAAAAAGAGATATCATTTCTTTTTTGTAATTGTAATAATAGATCACTTGAAGCGCGACTCATTTTTTGATAAGGTAACGTAATTTTGTGATGTGTATCACTTGAGTAATAATTTTTTGGAAATAAAAATAATACTGCTTAGGTTTTTTCCAGATTTTTGGAGATACAAAGATTACGTCCACCACTTGTTACTTAGGTTTTTTCGAGGTATAATACTACTACTTTGTTTTTTTTTTTCGAGGTGAAGATACTACTGTTTAGGTTTTTTCGAGATTTTTCAAGATACAAAGATTTCGTTTACCACTTGTTACTTAGATTTTTTTAAGGTATAATACTACCATTGTTTTTTTTTTCGAAGTAACAACATATACACTACTATGCGTGTACTTGGCGCCTTTCTTTACCTTTTTTTTAAAAAAGGTAATTTTGTACAGATATCACGCCTTTTTGTAGTATTACGCATTGTATAAACAATATGTACAGGGTGTTATTTTGAGGTATAATACTACCACTTTGTTTTTTTCGAGGTAACAACATAATACATATATACTACTATGCGTGTACTTGGCGCATTTTTTTACCTTTTTTTTGAAAAAGGTAATTTTGTACGGATATCACGCCTTTTTGTAGTGTCATATAAGACATCGGCGTTAGAAGTAGATAGAAGAAGTATCTTAATAAAGAATTTTCACATTTAGACTTTGCGTCGCAATATCTCCGCTCGTAGGGCACGGAGCGGGATATTATAAGAGAAACCCCCCCCCCCTAATTGGACCCCAAGCTATCGATCAAGCCTACTTAGAACTTGATCCGTTCACTCGTTATTGAGATCTCAACATCTCGGGTACTCGCAACCCGTCGCGTCGCGTAAAAGAGTCACGGTCGGTCTCGCTCCGCGTGTACTTGGCGCGAGACACTACCGTGTCTCTTGATTCTGCCGCTAGGGAATTTTTAAGTCGATTCTTATGAATCAAGCTTGAATTCGATGTCTAGGTGTCCCAGGTTGCCGATGACGAGGTTCACATAGTGCGCTTCATAGTTTTCGGTATCCAGGTGTATTAATACCTTGAATTTGATGTCCACGTGTTCCAGGTTGCTGATGTCGGGTTCCAGATAGTGCGCTCTACAGTTTTCGGTGTCCAGGTATAATAATACGTTGAATTCGATGTCTAGGTGTCCCACGTTTCCGATGACGAGGTCCACATAGTGCGCTCCGTAGTTTTTGGTGTCTACGTGTATTAATACCTCGAATTCAATATCTACGTGTCCTACATTTAGATTTAAAGTTATTAATACACCTAGACACCAAAAACTACAAAGCGCACTATGTGGACCTCGTCATCGGCAACCTGGGACACGTAGACATCGAATTCGAGGTATTATTACATCTAGACACCGAAAACTACGGAGCGCGCTATCTGGACCTCGTCATCAGCAACCTGAGACACCTAGACATCAATTTCAAGATATTAATACACGTAGACACCGACAACTACGGAGCGCACTATGTGGACCTCGTCATCGGCAACCTGGGACACGTGGACATCGAATTCAAGGTATTAATACACGTAGACACCGAAAACTACGAAGCGCACTATGTGGACTTTGTCATTGGCAACCTGGAACACCTAGACATCGAATTCAACGTACGATTACACCTGGACACCGAAAACTATGAAGCGCACTATCTGGATCTTGTCATCGGCAACCTAGGACACGTGGACATCGAATTCAAGGTATTAATACACGTAGACACCGAAAACTACGGAGCGCACTATGTGGACCTCGTCATCGGCAACCTGGGACACGTAGACATCGAATTCAACGTACGATTACACCTGGACACCGAAAACTATGAAGCGCACTATCTGGATCCCGTCATCGGCAACCTGGGACACGTGGACATCGAATTCAAAGTATTAATACACGTAGACACCGAAAACTACGGAGCGCACTATGTGGACCTTGTCATCGGCAACCTGGGACACCTAGACATCGAATTCAACGTACCATTACACCTGGACACCGAAAACTATGAAGCGCACTATCTGGATCCCGTCATCGGCAACCTGGGACACGTGGACATCGAATTCAAGGTATTAATACACGTAGACACCGAAAACTACGGAGCGCACTATGTGGACCTCGTCATCGGCAACCTGGGACACCTAGACATCGAATTCAACGTACGATTACACATGGACACCGAAAACTATGAAGCGCACTATCTGGATCCCGTCATCGGCAACCTGGGACACGTGGACATCGAATTCAAGGTATTAATACACGTAGACACCGAAAACTACGGAGCGCACTATGTGGACCTCGTCATCGGCAACCTGGGACACGTAGACATCGAATTCAACGTATTATTACACCTGGACACCGAAAACTATGAAGCGCACTATCTGGACCTCGTCATCGGCAACCTGGGATACCTAGACATCGAATTCAAGCTTAATTCATAAGAATCGACTTAAAAATTCCCTAGCGGCACTTTCTGCCAAGCGTAGAGAACCTTCTTTTCCGTTGACTTAATAAATATATATTATATCAAGCTTGATTCATAAGAATCGACTTAAAAATTCCCTAGCGGCACTTTCTGCCAAGCGTAGAGCGTAGAGAACCTTCTTTTCCGTTGACTCAATATATATTATATATTACCTAATTTACCTAAATAAAAATCTTCCTCCTGACCGATAAATCTATCGACCTAATTTTGAAATACGCGCGCGATATCGAAACTGGCGATACCTGCGCCGCCAGCGTCGAAAAAGTGAAAGTGACGTTTCTGATTATGACGTCATCATACAAGAACGTCGGCGTTAGGAGGAGGAGGAGGAGGAGGAGTATCTTAAAAATAAATTTTCCCATTTGGACTTTGCGTCGCAATATCTCCGCTCGTAGGGCACGTAGCGAAATATTATGAGAGAAACCCCCCCCTAATTGGACCCCAAGCTATCGATCAAGCCTACTTAGAACTTGATCCGTTGACTCGTTATCGAGATCTCAACATCTCGGGTACTCGCAACCCGTCGCGTCGCGTAAAAGAGTCACGGTCGGTCTCGCTCCGCGTGTACTTGGCGCGAGACACTACCGTGTCTCTTGATACATATTTACATTAAGCAGATAGAGTCAGAATAATTGGATTACATAAAGCGGGCCATAAAGAGGGATATATGATTCCTACATTAGTCATGTCGTAGATGTCGTCGTTTTTAAGAAATTTTAAGGGCAACTAATTTTTTAAATAAAACTTGATTTTTTTCTTTAAGATAAAAGTTGTAAAGCTCGTCAAGACTTTTTTAAAACACTATAATAAAGCTCTCATTTGCTAAAGATTTCCTGAGATATTTTAAATTTTGTTATAATATTTTTAATATAAAATATAAAATATCTTGTAAAGTATTAATTCACTTTTCGATGAC
Organism: Temnothorax longispinosus; assembly: GCF_030848805.1. Classification (NCBI taxonomy): domain Eukaryota; kingdom Metazoa; phylum Arthropoda; class Insecta; order Hymenoptera; family Formicidae; genus Temnothorax; species Temnothorax longispinosus. The sequence continues at coordinate 165,184 of NW_027269815.1, read as the reverse complement.
TTTATCTTGATACTTTTATACGTAGATAATGAAAGAAATCGATTGTTGTAAAAAAAGAACAAAAAAATTTGATTAGATTTTGTAAACGCATTCAATTTTGCAAAATTGCAAATGTAAAAATTAATTTCATTATTATACGCTTTCTTTAATTATTTTATATACAAAAGTGTCAAGGTAAAGTATTTGAAAGGTGAATATACTTTAGACTAACGAAGTATTTCATATTTCATATTATAAAAATATCATGAAAAAATTTAAAATATTTCAAGAAATCTTTAACGAAAGAGATTAGTGTTTTGAAAACGTCTCGAGATCTACAACTTTTCTCTCAAAGGCAAAATCAAGTTATTTAAGAAATTAGTCGCCTTTAAAATTTCTTAAAAACGACATCTACGATATAACTCACGTATAAGAATCATGTGTCCTCTTTTCAAACTAAACAACTTTTGTCTAAAGCAATTTTTTTCTACAATCAAAAATGAAAAAGTTTTGGATGTAATTTGAACAGTCAAATATCGACATCTCATGTAGTTTTAGGAAAAAATGTTTTAGACAAAAGTTGTATGACTTAGAGGAGGACAAATAATGGTAAAATCAATTTTTTTTAAATTAATTTTTTAGGTCACATAAAATCATCGTCATATAAAATTCTATTTTTTTAAATAGAATTGTATGATTTTTTTTACACTGCAATAAAGTTCTCTTTTGTTAAGGAATTTTCTGATATTTTAAATTATATCATGATATTTTTAATATAAAATATGAAATATCTCGTAAAGTATTCACTTTTCGATGACTTTACCTTCATATTTTTATACACAGAATAGTAAAAAAAATCGAATAATAATATTAGTTTTTATATTTGCAATTTGCAAATTAAATGCGTCTACAAAATGCAGAGTTTTTAAAATAACTTTTTCTGTTTTCTTTTTACAACAATCGATTCCTTTCATTATTTTATGTATAAAATTATCGAGGTAACGTCAATCAAAAAGTCAATACGTTACAAAATATTTTATATTTTATATTTAAAAAATATCATTAACAAAATTTGAAATATCTCAGAAAATTCTTTGATTCTTTTATGAGCCTTTTTTCATGTAATCCAATTATTCTGTTTCTATTTGTTTAATGTAACGGTAACGATAAGTTATTTCTTTCAATGAGTAACGGTACCAAGTTACTTTTTTCAATAAGAATAACGAGTTATATACAGTAACGATGAGTTACTAGTCCAGTCAAAATACGATTAGACCTAGAAAAAATTGCAACACAAGGTTTTATTACGTCATTGTGTTCAGAAAAATATACTGAACAACATATTCAAATTCCGCCATTTTCTGCTATCCCTAAGTATGTTTTTTATTAACAATTTATAAACAAATTCGTTTTTCTCCACAAATACAATGAATTTTGAAATTTTTGTAGAGATCAAAGTTGTAGAACAAACAAATATCTACAAAAAATGTTCTTATGAATTTTTTGAAATATCTCATATTATTTGAGATATTTGCAACAAGAGCTACTAGGCTACGCGCGGAGCGGAGCGGGGAGTTCTAACAAGCACACGGCAATCTCTACCGGTCGCTGCTAGTTCTCTAGGTTCTACAAGGAACTTGAGTTGGTTCTCGATACTAGTATATGTGTTTATGTATACACACACATATATATATATATACACTATATATATACACTACCCTCCATAAGTTTGGAAACACTCTATGACAGATGCTGTACGTGCGACTATTTACAGATAAATAGTCGCACGGCAGCGATCTGTGCAGATTTTTGGTATAAATATATCGTAAGACGTTCAAATAATCATATATATTTCCACCTGGGACACTTGCAACACTTGTACATGCCGAAAATATGTCGGATGATTATTTCGCGACACCAAAGTGCTCGGAGTTGAATTTGTTGAACAGCGAATCACAAGTCACAGGTGCACCTTTGGGAAGTTCTCCAGCAAGAATGGAAACGTATCCCGACTGAACTCCAAAAGTTGATCCACCGTATGTCGAGAATATGCAAGGCAGTCATTAAAGCAAAAGGTGTGGTTACTTTGAGAAATGTAAAAATTAATGGAAATTCTTTATTTTAAAAGCCTGTTGGATAACATATGTACTATTTTCTGTATATTGCATTTTATAGAGTGTTTCCAAACTTATGGAGGGTAGTGTATACATATATGGGACAATCCACGTCACTTTTACCTCCCCTTTGTCCAAAATTGGTATGGACGGATTTTAATGACTAAGGGCGGAAAATGTTCGTCTTGAAAAGAGCTTTCGAAAAGCGTGTGGCATATATGCGCAATTCAACATGGCGTCATAGTTATGGCTGCTTAAAAAGATAAATTCAAAATTTCAGATTCAACATGACGCCATGTTGAATTGCGCATATATGCCACACGCCTTTCGAAAGCTCTTTTCAAGACGAACATTTTCCGCCCTTAGTCATTAAAATTTGTCCATACCAATTTTGGACAGAGCGGGGGTAAAAGTGACGTGGATTGTCCCATATATGTATATATATATATATATATATATATATATATATATATATATATATATATTGTGTGTGTATACATAGACACATATACTAGTATCGAGAACTGCCACTCAAGTTCCTTGTAGAACCTAGAGAACTAGCAGCGACCGGTAGGGACTGCCGTGTGCTTGTTAGAACTCTCCGCTCCGCTCCGCGCGTAGCCTAGTAGCTCTTGTTGCAAATATCTCATATAATATAAAATATTTCAAAAAATTTATAAGAACATTTTTTGTAGATATTTGTCTGCTCTACAACTTTGATCTCTACAAAAATTTCAAAATTCATCGTATTTGTGGAGAAAAACGAATTTGTTTATAAATTGTTAATAAAAAACATACTTAAAGATAGCGGAAAATGGCGGAATTTGAATATGTTGTTCAGTATATTTTTTTGAACACAATGACGTAATAAAACCTTGTGTTGCAATTTTTTCTAGGTACCCCCCTTTTTTTCCGTATTTTGACTGGACTATACTTTTTTCAATGAATAACGAGCAACGGTAACGAATTACTCCCGAAAAGAACGGTTTTGTTGAAGTATCTAAAAATTTAGCTAAATACAGAAAATAATTTTGTTGCAAGATCAAAATAATTATAGTAGGTCCCTGGAGTATAATAATAATTTTCTAAAAAAATTTGACATTTTAAAAATCAGTTTGAACGTTCTACATAATTATTTTGATGGTGCAACAAAATATAATCAAATTATTTTCAGATCTGTATCTAGCTAAATTTTTTGAATCTTCAGCAAAACCGTTCTTTCGCTGTTCTTGCAATGAGAATAACGAGTTACGGTAATGAGTTACGGTAACGATAAGTTACTTCTTTCAATGAGTAACGAGTAACGGTAACGAGTTACTTCTTTTAAGAATAACGAGTTGTATACGGTAACGATAAGTTACTTTTTCAATGAGTAACGAATTACGGTAACGAGTTACTTTTCAAACGTAACTTTCCCTGATATTATGTTATTAATTAATACACCCTAAGATTATAGATATTATTAATGAATTATTTATTTATTTGAAATATATTATTATAAATTATTTTTAAAATATATGTTGGGACAACTTTGCCGAGTAATTTAGAGCTTCTGCACAAGACTCTCGTATAGTAATGTAGCGTAACGTAACGTAGATCAACGCACAAAAAACGTATAACACCTTAACCGATACGTTTCTCGTGCGTTGATCCACGTTACGTTACGCTGCATTACTATACGAGAGTCTTGTGAGGATACCCTTACAGTCATGATGAACAAATATCTAGAAACGGAGTACGCGCTCTGAATATGCCCCGATACACGTGCAATTTCAAGTGAGAAGGCATTCCTGTCCCCGTGTGTACATTGTGTGCCGTATTATTTCTTTGCCTATTAAGGCCTTCACACATAAAATCCTGTAAAAACGTAAAACATAAGCGTAAGAAAATCGACCAATCCCAATCGAGTATTGTGCTGTCCGTAACCCCAGTAGGGGAAAATACTCGATTGGAATTGGTCGATTTTCTTACGCTTACGTTTTACGTCCTTACGGGATTTTATGTGTAAAGGCCTTTAGTATTGATGCTCGTATTTTCCCGTGAATGTAGACTTGATGTTCAGTTACACCGGTCAGCGCTATTTTCTTTTCTCGTATTTTAGTCTTATCTTTTAATTTTCCTACCTTGATGAAGGTGACGGCGGCCCCGGAGTTAAGCAAAAAATTCAGTTTTCTCTTAATTGCTTCTTGCATCGGGAGAGTGACGAGGTCTAGATTAGAATTCTTATCTGCTTTACCTGTCACTTGAGCTACTCGGTACCCGAGCGCACGTCGCGTTTTCTGCTTTCTCCTTTTCTCTTGTTTGTCACTACCGCTGCTGGGCTGCTGTCACGTCTGACGGTAAAATCACCGCTATATTCCAGCCGCATAAATTTTTTTGATTTCCATATTGCACAGTACCTGAAAAACGATGAAAGATTAAATAATCACACCTTAACTTAACTGTCATAACAATCACTCAGCTGATGCGAGCACGCGTTCTTAAAGTAGTAGACACAAACCTAGAGAACATGACTGCCTAAAGGCACCTTTTCAAGTTTAAGCCCCATTTTCATTAATCACACTATAAACTTTTGGACAATTGCTTGTTAAAATTTCCCAGCATCACTACAATTGATCGTAAATGAATATTACAAGCTTTATGAGATCCTTTATGCAATATAAATTCAATTCAATACGCGAATAAATACATGTTCCATAAGAATAAACTCAGAAAATTAAAATAAAATATAAATAAATAAATTAAAAGTAGATTAATCATAAGAACATAACCTTTTGTGCCTAAAGAATATTATCACGCTAAAATAATAATTATCTTACTAGCATTTTTTCAAACATGATTGTTATAAACAATTAAATTATATTATTAACAGACCTAGTTAGTGTGATTACTGGAACTATCACAAAAAGTCAAACAACTTTTGGTTATAAATCATTGTTGGATCTCTCAAAATAAACTAATTAACAATAAAATTTATCATAAAAATATTATTAAAAAATGATGAATAAAATCACTGCAGACACTCAGCAGAACATGTCAAATAACCTCACAAAAACCCCCACATCATATCTCTTCTTAATTCCGAGATATAATTAAAAATTATGGAAATCTATAAAACACAAAAATTTTAAACAACCTAAAATAATGCCCTTAATTATCTGAACACAACAAAAGAAACCCCATCTTTTTATCTCTTACCGTTCTCGAGTTATAAATTATTAAAGTTTCACGTCCGCCATTTTGAATTTCCTACCCTTTAGACTTACAAAGACCAAATCACTTTTACATTAATATTTTAGTCTTTTATACATTTTAAGACCAAAAAATTTCATTTCTGAACGAAAATTTTGACACTTAATTATTATGATAAAAATGGAATCTCTCATACTCCTAAACACCAGTAACGTTAACGCCGATTTTCTATTTAAATTAATTAAATTAATAAACGAGATTGAAAATTGAACATTCACTCCATGAAAGACGAGGATAGTTTAATACCAGTTCACAGAGAGTAAGACAAGGATAGCCCTATAGACTCTTAATAAATTAAAATAAAAATGAAAACAAATAGACGGAGATAAAACAATTATAGAAATACATACTCTTATATTTATGGAAAAACACCACATTGAAATAACTATTACCTTATTAATATTTTTCAAAACAATTGTTATAAACAATTAAAATTATATCAATACCATTTTACTAACTACGTCATCAAAATCATCTCGAAAAATCGATCGACTTAATGAAAAAATACTTACTACAAGATTGTTCAATTTTGCAACTTATTTTTATAAACAATTATAAATAAATAATTAACCACACTAATAATAGCCGTTAACATGTGCCTCAGGTTATGCACAACAACTTTTGTATAAGTCAAAACCTCGTCACTCCTCTGGTTGAGGTAACAAAAAATTCCAAAGGGAAAGACACCCGGTATAACGGTTTAGCATGGGAATTGTTCCATATAATTGATATAATACGCCCTAAATATCGAAAATTCGACTGGATCGAACTTCGACCCTTAATATCACTTAAACTACGCCTGCTAAAAATACCCCGTTTGCATGTAAATTAAGTTTGAACCTTCCTCTTCAAGCCCGTATAAAAAACATAATTTTTAACAACTTGCTACACCTAATTAATTAACAAAATATATACCTCCGTATGCATTCGTCCATATAATTGGCAATTATGTGGATGAAAACTCGTTCGGGTAAATACGAATTTTGACCGCGCACGTAAACTCTGCATCAGTACACCTACGAAAAATGATAATAACTTTTATTTCTGCAATTGTTTATTTACGAAATATTTATAATAATAAAATAACGAATGCTCATAAACAAGATCATATTAGAAATTCAAAACCTCTTAAATAAAGAGAACATAACAATATCAATACGCGAATTAAAGAGTACTAATTTATTTAATTAATAAATTGTTATTAACAAATACATATATCAACAATAAAATTTTCCAATACTATATTATACTTTAGTGAAAGTCCTACAATATGTTTCCTGTACACTCCTTTCAAATTCCCAACCATTCGCGAGATATAAAAATAATAAAAATCTTATTTATAAACAATTTAATTTCATTAATTTCCCGTACTAATGAGAATGCTGACCACTCCTACCTGCATGATACATTATTAACATGATATTAGAATCATTATTACCACTGCTAAAATAACTTTTATCAATATTATTATTATTAACAAAATACATATATATATATTTACTAAAATTAATATAAATCTCGAGCGTCAAACTGAAGCGCCACTCACGAACCTGAAGAAGATAAAATTGTATTATGCGTAGCATAAGAAACGCGAATCCGAGCGAGATGCGAGTATTGTACGATCTGAAAGAGAGAAAGAGAGAGTCAGATATACCATATTAACTGTTAGACGAAGAGAGCAATATCTTTTATACTTTAGACATACTAATAATGACTTTAATTGTACTATTGAATTATTCTATTGTATGTAAAGTATGTCTAAAGAAACTTAAATAATATTCAACAATATATTTGCATATTTTAAAATTAAAATATTAAAGATTTCTTATTTTCCTTTATAATAAAAGTCATATTGAAATTTCATAATGAAAGAAAGTATCGCTCTCAATACAAATCGCTGTTAGACTAGAGAATAAAAATGGAATTCAGACGAGTCACCTGTATGACTCATTCGAGTGAATCTAGTCTTCGCATAGACCATATATGGACATGTCGAAGCAGATCGCAACGCATGACCATATAAGGTAATGAATTTCAAGATACCACCCTATGACTCATTGCTGGCAAGCGAGCCACACCACTAGAAGTAGACTCGCATCCGCTAGACAACGCCTTATGACTCATTGTAACGAGGTGCGGTCACCTCCCACTACCGTTTCCAAAATTGTATAAAAGCAGAATCTTTCACCCTCTCGACGGAGAGTGTGGAACGAGCCAGGAAAGGTCACATATCTTATACTTGTTCCATCCTCCCACATAAGCCACTTGTATCGTAAAAGTTCTACAATAAATATCATACTCTTTTATATCAAAAGAAAGATAAAGATTATTGAATTACCTACCTTCGACGGATCCAAGGAGCCATAATCTACATCGCCGACCAACAGCTAATTATCCTGGGGTTTTACCTCCTTAACTGCAAGAAGAACCCATAAAAATTGATTTCGACGGAGACGTTCTGCCGGATCGAGCCAACTCGCATCACCCAGGACGTCACACTGCTGCTGCTGTCGCTATATGACGTTTCATCCTCCGGTTCCGCGGGGTCATATTTCCTTTACTTTTTTTGTCGCATTTATTGGTTTCTCTTCCTGTGCATTTTATATTTAGATTGGCGAGTTTGTACCTTTTCGGATCGTCCTTTCAGTGACCAGCATTTTTCCTTTTGTGTCCTGCTTTCTTGCAGTGGGAGCAATTTTTCTCAACGATATTTATTCCGCTGGGTTTTTCTGCTCTCGGGAGAGAATATCTATTGGCGTATCGGCTAGTGCGGCATTCTTGTCCGATATGGCCGAGCTTTCCGCATTTATGGCATTTAACTCCGACGCTTCGAGCTTGTCGGGTTTGCTCTTGACCATTTTTACTTCGGTCGGTGTTATATGTCGAGCGCTGAGGAGGTTCTTTCAATTTCTCCTCCGAAATCCTAGCTGAAAATTTTCTAACGCTAGTTCCTGTATCGTATCTAAAATTGCTTTTCTTTGATCTGAGGAATGTCCACGGCCTTCGATCATCGACTGATAGTGTGCCATTGATAATAATTTGTCTACCCGGAGTCCGTATTCTCTCGCGCGTTCGCCTGGCTTTTGCCGGAGCATGTTAAATTCTCGTTGAATGTGCGTGGTGATTCGTTTTGCTAAATAGCACATTTCTATTTCCTGCTTCAATTGGGCAAAAGAGTGTATGTCTTGCGTTCCGGAAATCGTACATTGCCTTTCCTGGTAATTTCGTGCGAAGTATAGCCTTTAACAACGATTTTTCTTCAGCAGGATTAATTTTGTTCATAGCATAAGTACTTGCGTTTAAAAATTTTTGTATTTGACTGCGCGAAGTTCCGTCGATTTCCGGAATCATATCGCGAGCTTCTTTTAATTTAATGTAAGTACATACGGGATCGTGCTGGTTTTTGACGTCTTTCAAGGTTCGTCCGTAAGTAATGTCGAAGGGACCGTTACTAAAGGCGCGGCGGACTTTGTTGTCGTCGCGCTCGAAATTCGCGGTCTCTAATCTCTGCAAGCGATTTTGTATTGCGCGCATCTCGTCTAATAGTTCGCCGAGAATGGATTTTTGCATGCCCGGACACTCTCGCGCCGGCTCCAGATTCGCGGGCGTCCGGTGGGGTTCCGTCCTCAGGCGGTTTATCTCCGCGTTCACCTGTTCTGGCGTTACCGGCGGATCGTGTACGCCTTCACGGGATGTACTAGCACGCGCTGCTCCCTTTCGTTGGTTCATTCTTTCGCCCTTGGGCGTATAATTTTCTTCGCTTGGATCAAACACGTTGCTGTCGTATGACGTCAGCGAAAATTCTCCTCTCTCGGAGTGATCGGCTGATATACTGGAACGTGCGTCACTTATTGTGGGGTCCAGTCGTAGTATGTCACTGTCGTTTTCGCTATTGTTCGCGTTATTATTTTCGTTATTGGCGGTATCGCGAGGTCCGTTATTATTTCGGGGTAAAAGACTATCGTCTAAGAAAGCGAATTCACGCTCCAGTACGACGTTGGGGTCTAATACCGGCGCGTCGTCATCTGAGTAGCCTAAACTACGTCGCACGTTTTCTGCGTCGCGAACGGCTACTTCAACGATGCGAACAGGGCCTATGGGGCTGACTCTATTTGTCCTACGCACGGGCGCACTATCAGCTCGGTGTAACCACGACGGATTTTGGGCAGGGCGTTCTCGCGTTTCATTGTCCGACATCTAAGTATACTACAGGCTTGATTTCGCTCGGCAGGACGTGTCGCCGTCCTCTGACAATTACCGGTTTATTACGCCTTACAATTAAACGCGTTACAAATTTTTCCGACTTACATTAGTAGTCGCATGTTCCTTGTTACTGCGCTGGTTGTTAACCGTTGCAACGTGGCTTGGCTGCTGGGCTTACGAGCCTTCGTTGTGGTAGGTTGGTGCCTTCTCCGATGTCGTTGAGCCGCTACCAGGTGCTTCCTTCTTCTGGAACGGGCCGCTACCGGGTGCTTCCTTCCTCTGGAGCGGGCTGCTACCGGGTGGTTCCTTCCCTTGGAGCGGAATGCTACCGGGTGCTTCCGTCAGGGCTGGTTTCACCACTCTCACTTTTTCGCTCTTTTCTTTCAGGCAAATACTCGCGACGGGAACACACGCGACGGGAATGTTCTCCGATTGCCGGAATTCCACCGCTGCCACCAGTTGTTGTGCCGTAACCGGGAGTGTTCCAGGACAGGGTTCTGAGATTTCGGGTCGGGAAAAGAAATTCGTTGCAATGTATTAAATCACCAATTCAAATATATTTGTTCTGCTCAAGTTTACAACTGTCTCATTTATTTAAGTTCAATAGTCGCGTTATATTCGTAATATAAGACTGTAAGGTGAGGTGACGCACGTACTCGTTTTGATTTTTAATTCCGACTGACCCACCAATCGTTCCATTCGGCGGAATTTATCATCTCCGAGTCGCGTGCCGTTGCTAATCGAGGTAGCGCTAACCTTACGCGGTCAGTGCCTTGCGCTGACCTTTGCATCAGCGTTTTCGGTTGTCCAGGAGTTTAACGCTCCTGTAGCGGGATTCTCTAACTTTTTAACGACAAACATCGCTATCGTTAACTACCGACAGTTTTCGCTTGCGCGACCGACGACCGTGATTGTAGGTGATTCTGTAAGATGGCCTTAACGATTCTAATCGATGCAAATATCGTTACAGACGCATCGAAATAATTCGATAACTGTACAACGTTGCCAGATTTTAAGCAGTTAAAATGTAGTAATTTTCTAGGGGATTTATGAACGTGAGCAAAAAAACGATCTTGTTTATTCGAATAAGGCTGCCGACGAGGCGGAAACGTATATTTGTCGCAATCGTGGACGTAAAATAAGGTAGAGAAAAGCATAATTCGCGAAAGATACTATTGTACAATAGCCTTTTACGCGTTTTATGTTTTTCTCTGCTTTACTTTATGTCCACGCGAGTACGATAAAAACGTCGTTTTTGTCCTTCGCCTAACCGCAATCATTATTTTGGAAAATGTCGCAAACGTATAGGTATGTATTATGATTAATATAAATATAAAATATATAAGACATAAATATATAAGATATAAATATATAAGATATAAATATAACATAAAAAAAAACAACTTCAAGAGCATTGCAGGTGCAATTGACGAAAATGGTGGATTATTTTTACTTGCACAAGGGTCTCGCGGAAGGAAAATTTCATGCTCTACATGGAAAAGAAAAAGCTCAGAAAAAGTGGACAGAATTAGCAAATGAATTAAATTCTTTTCAAGGAGCAACAAAAACGGTTGAACAATGGCAAGTGGTATGTGTTGCATATATTTAATGTTCTCTTATATATTTTGTAATCTATGACTGTGGTACGTTATTGATATGAGAATGCGCTCTATGTATAATTTTTAGTTCTTGCTCTTTGAGTGGCATGGTGCTTCCCGTCTATCTTACACTTCTGTTTATACCGTTGCAATGAGTTCTTGTCACGTTCTTGCATTGAGAAATATATATCATTCGAGAAATATCAGTTTCATCCTGTGTCAAAATCCCAACAGTATGTCATTTACTAGTCATATATTGCATTCACATATATTTAGTATAATCACAAAATCTTACAGGTTTTATGTAATAACATATTATTTATAATTATACGTTTAAGGTTTGGAGGGACTTAAAAAGTCGCACTTCTATAAAAACAAAAGATTTACGCAAGGCGAAGGGATTAACGGGCAATAAAGCTATTGCGCAACCCGAACTGACAGAACTTGAGCTACGTGTAATTGGAATAGTAGGAGCCAAGTATGTCGAAGGAAGTAAATATTGCGCAGACAGTATCCCTGATGAGGAGGTAGTTTTCATAAACCTTTTAAGTTATGATATGTATATCACAACATACTTATTCTATATTCAATGGAAACAGTAATTGCTTTTTACAAATGTACTCATTTGTCTGTGCATATAGAATTTACTGGAAGAACTTGAACATGGAAATAATTCAGTTTTATCAGCGACTCCACAAGTACTAAGTGTTTGCACAAATATGCTACAAGAAACTTCTGAACACTCGCAATATTCAAATGGTGAGATTTATTACCTAATTACTTTTGTTGTTAAAAAGTGCTAATATATCCTATCAAGTTTGTACAGATTCTTTTGTAAGGTCTTTAATAATTACTAACAATAAGTAAATAAAAATATATTGTAATTTTTTTTGTTATTTTTAAATTTTAAAATCCGTTCTTTTTGAGTGGCTTGATTTCTTTAACATGTTTTTAAAACTATGTAATATGTAATTACTGTAGACGCAGGTAACTTTTAAAACCAACATATTCAAAGTGCAACATATTCTTTTATTTGCAGCTAATTCCTTAGATAACAACAACGATGACGTAATAATGACTGTTGATGACGATTTTTTACAAGATGCAGACTTTGTATTTGATAATGCAAGAAATGAAATTGGAGATTTTGATGCTACTCAGAACCTTACGAACTGCACATCAAAAAAGTTTGCTATTCCAAAAGCTGCTACTATTCCATCCTTTAGAACAAGTAGGAATTCCCCATATCCACTTCCAAAGTTAGCAGAACACTCCAATACTTTAAGAAATATTCATGCGCCCACTTTTTCAAGAACATGTAAAGTTTAATTTTTACTCTGTAGATTAAAATTTTAAAATTGTTTCTTAAAATGTTTTTTTATACTTCTGTTTGATATTTTTTCGCAGTAACAGCTGTACATCGATATACTCAAAGTGCGACATATTCTTTCGTTTGCAGCTAATTCCTTAGATAATAACAAGAATGTATGTGTTGTCGATGATATTCAATAGATTGTTCACAAGGTACAGACTTTGTGTCTGATAATGCAAGAAATGAAATTAGAGATTCTAATCCTCATCAAAACCTTACTAATTGCGCATCAAGAAAGGTTACTATTCCAAAGGCTGCTACCAGAGAGAAGAATGAGAGTGGTCATGCCCGCGTTTTAGGTGGTCCCCGTCCACGAGCGCCTCTATGTGCACAAAACGTGCACATTGAACTACGTAGCCATGTCCACGAAAATTTCTGATGGGTAACGCGTTATGTGCACGCTCTATTGGTTCTGATCCGTGCTATGTGCACAATCTTTTGGTTCTGTTCCGTGCTATGTCCAAAGCGTCGGTAATGCATGATAATGCATGACACTTACCCGTAAAGCGGGTAGCGCACACTTCTGCATAACGCATAATACGTAAGCGTAAGAAAATTGATTGGTCTATTTTCTTATGCTTGCACATTATGCGTTATGCAGAAGTGAGTGCTCCCCGCTTAATACTATACTACTATACCCGTAAAACATGATTATATGTATATCATACAGATTTCAAATATACATATATAAACACATGTATTATAAAATTTATTTTTGCGTTTATGATGTAATTTACAAAAGATCTGTTGTTTTCAATAATCTGTAATTTGAAAATGTACATTATGTTATATACATTTTTAGAAATTATTTTAATAAATTATTTTTATATTTTAATAATATATATTTTGTCTTCTTATAATTTTAATATTGCATTTTTATTAATATTTGAAAGCACGATAAAATTAATATTCAAAAATAATTATGAAAATAATATATTTCTTAAAAATTGATATTACCAAAATTGCAACAAAGTCTTTAGTGAAAAATGCTAGCATGTCAAACAAGAATGCAAGTCTATAGGCAGTAACAACAATTATTTTATCTATATTTTGAAACGACTACAGTTTTACAAAACGCGTCGCTATAGCGAAACAAGTGAACTGCGCGCAAGTGAACATCTCGATAAAAATTGAGAGCCGTGTATGCTATGCTCAGTGCAACGGAGAGTCTCTCAGCAGTGCACAGTGCTACTTCGTTAATATAATTTTGCGAATTAGCGTTCTACATCGTAGTTATCAAACTACGTTTTTATTGATATTCTTTTATTTCTATTTAGTTATCATTTTATAGTATATATACTGCAGTCATATAAAGTTTATTTAGTTATATAAAGTTTAGTAAATAAAGTATAATAAAGTGTTCACAATGGAAACAGTTTATGATAAGTGTGCTTATAAAAATTGTCGCAACGGACGATATTCTACAGGGTCACATTTATTTAGGTTTCCATCAAAGGATGATGCAAGACAAAAATTATGGATACGCAACAGCGGTAAGTTTCGAATATTTTTTAACTTTTATTTTATTTATAAATCACGTTACAATAATATCAAGAGATACGGTAGCGTTTCGCGTCAAGTACACGCGAAGCGAGACCGCACCGTTTTTTACGCGAACGCATGAATTGCGAATACCCGAGATTTTGATATCTCAATAACGAGTGAACGGATCAAATTCTAAATAAGTAGGCTTGATCGATGCTAAGTAGCTTGGGTTCGAATTATATAATAAGTGTTTTTATTTTTTTGCTACGTTTACTCTACGCGAGTGAAGATATTAAACAATGCAAAATCTGAAATGTTAAATTTTACATTAAGAAACGTCATTATTGTCACCGTACGGTTGTTTTTGCCTCTATAATGAATACCTGAAATTATTTAAACGCTGATTCTATGAAAAACTTATTTAAAGTTTTTGTATAAGAAATATATAAATATATGTAAAGATAAAGGATTTGACGAAAAATTAAACTCTGACATAAAAGATTTATGTAAACAAGCATTAAAAGAATATAGTTATAGAAATTGTTCATATTTTATTAGAAATGACTTACTATATATATGCATTGTCATTACATTTTATTTGATACTTCAAGTGCTTTTTTAAGCTTGACAAACAAAATCGAATCTGTTTATTATGAGCTAGTGTTTACTACCGCAGCGCCGTATTTCCGCGGCTTCCGCCTTTCTTTTTTTTACGTACACGTGCGCTCAACTTCGCGCTTCGGTTGCCTTTGATAGAGAAGGACAGATCGATAGATAATCTTTTATTTTCTCCCTTTGTATGATGATCTGAGGACACAATCTCGAGTGTACAAATTCATGTTTAAGCAAATTTGGACGTGCGTACCGTCTCGGAATTATACAACGAGAAAGAATAGAATAGAAGATCGTGTACTCATCGACCTCTCTCTCTCTCTTTCTCTCTCTCTCTCTCTCTCTCTCTCTCTCTCTCTCTCTCTCTCTCTCTCATCTCTCTCTCTCTCTCTCTCCTCTCTCTCTCTCTCTCTCTCTCTCCCTCTCCCTCCCCTCTCCCTCTCCCTCTCTCTCTCTCTCTCCCTCTCCCTCTCCCTCTCCCTCTCCCTCTCCCTCTCCCTCTCCCCCTCTCTCTCTCTCCCTCTCTCCCTCTCCCTCTCCCTCTCTCTCTCTCTCTCTCTCTCTCTCTCTCTCTCTCTCTCTCTCTCTCTCTCTCTCTCTCTCTCTCTCTCTCTCTCTCTCTACAGCTGGTGAGTACAGCGTGCATGTCTGTTGTGTTGCTCCTGCTTTGAATCGACATATCTCTGCCGTAAGCTGCCTTCGGGCTCCTTTGTTACAGGTGTGAGCATGTTTTTTTTTGCTGCTTGTCACGAGCTATTCATATCTCATCTCTGCTATCGCCTGATTATTGGCATTTGAGTGACGAATATTTCTCATGATTGTAACCTAAATTCTGAGAATTATTCTTGAAGGACGTCGACCCCTGTTGCGCATGTGCTGACTATCTGACCTGCTCTTTCTACACTTTATTTCCGAAGTGTGCATGCCGTTGGAGTGGTACTTTTGGCGATCTGCGTGAGTTCGATCATCCTGTTGGCTGACCTGCGCGGTAACGCCGTTGTGATTCGATTGGCTAACTACTATACTTGCGTGCGATCGATTGATCGATTTCTGAACTGCGCGTGTTATGGCTGGTAGTGTTGCTGTGATCTGATTGGCTGACCTGCGTGCGATTGATCGATCTCGAGCGTTGACATTGCTGTCAGGTCGGCAAAGTGTACGCGGAGTGTCTGCACGCGCTCATCTGGGCTCTCATCTGATTGACTCTTGCGGCGTTGCTTGCATCTTGATGAACTTTATGTATATATAGTTTTTGCGTGTATATATAGTTTTGCGTGTGTTCTCGTGTTGGGGTCAGTTAAGCTAAGCACACATGCAGCCTACGTGTTGCAAGTGTAAGAAATCAATTGCGAACAGGTCGATTGAGTGCAGCGGGTGCAGTAGGGTGTTTCATCCTGGGTGTATCAGGGCGTATTCAGTGTCAAGGTACGCTGAATCGTGTTGCGTATCTCTTTTATCGTCATTGGCTTTACCCCCTCTTACACCAACAACTGATAATACCGCGCTTTCTTTCGAGTTTGATAATATGGCCTCTTTAACTGACTCGCGTACTCAGTCGACCTCATCAACCCCATTGCCTGCGACAAATGAGCTTTTGTTAAGTCTGATCGAGCAGATGAAGCAGTCTGACTCTAAGATCTCTGCGTTCATCGACAATCAGCAGAGAATCAATGACGACATTACAAGGTCCGATCTTAGAATTTCAGCCTTCATTGAGAGTCAGCAACGTACAAACGATGTAATTAATAGTAAGCTCGATCAGATTAATAGCTTATCCGAAACCGTAGCTAGTAATACTCAGCGCATTTCGTCGTTGGAACTAGAGAACGCGGCTCTTAAGAAGGAACTACAGGATTTAAAAGCGACTCACTTGGGTCGGCAGGATTGCAATGATAGCGAGATCATCGTGTCTGGGCTGCCGGAACCGCTCTCTGTTGCTCCGTCGGTGGCTGCTCTGAATATGCTCGCGGTGCTTGACGCTTCTAACATCTCACCTCATGTTCTTAATGTGAGAGCCGTTCGCAAGTCTCCCCCTGGTTCTTCGTCTTCTCAAACTAATGCCGCAACTGGTAACTCACTAATCATTACTGTAACCTCTAGTACTGTTCGCGATCTGATTATCTCGAAAAAGCGAACCAAAGGCACAATCAGGCAGGGTGAGATTTGTGGTAACGACTCAAAAAGTTTTGTATATATTAATGAGATGCTCTCTAAGGACAGCTACGAATTGCTGCAACAAACTAAACGCGTCGCTAAGGAGCGGTCATATCGTTATGTATGGGTAAAGGGGGGTCGCATTCATGTTAGACATTCCGATGGCAAGCCTGTTATTCGGATCGATTCCCACGCAGATCTTGATAAGCTTGTCTGACTCACCCATGCTAATCGCTCATCGTCTTCCGTTATGCATTGTCGCCCTGTTTCTAGGTCAACTGAATTTCTAGTAGCTCAATTTAATGCGAATTCTTTGCGTGGTCATATTGAATTCATCCGACTACACCTTATGACCAAATCTTACCATGTTATTTCCGTATCTGAAACTTGGCTTCATGCAGATATCTCCGACAATTTGGTTGCCTTAGATAATTATTTTTTGTTGCGGCATGACAGAGTGGGACGGATGGGCGGGGGGGTAGCATGTTATGTTAACAAGTCACTTCAAGTCAAAATTCTAGCTACCTCTGGCAATCTTCATATTAATTCACCTGAGTACATGCTCATCGAACTACGTTTCCCAGATGGTCAATCAGTGTTATTCGCGTCCATCTACAGAAGACCTAAAGGCCTCTTCTTGCATGACTTTGTTGAGTCTCTAGCTGGATTCTCACATCTTTACAAAAATATAGTCATAGGGGGAGACCTAAATTGTAATTTATCCTCTGATTGCTATGAAGCGAATTATCTGCGTGCGCTTATGTCCAGTCTATCTTTGCATATTATCAACTCTGAACCTACCTATCATACGGCTACCTCAGATTCATGGCTCGATGTTTTGGCTGTGGATGATGCAGACAAAGTTTCATCATTCACGAAATCTTCGTGCCCGTTCATTGCTGGTCACGATATTTTGGAATTGTCTTTATCAATTAATGTTAGTCTTGTATCTCAACGCTCCATGTCTCGACGAAACTTCAAAGACATTGATGCTTCTGAATTTGTTGAACATCTTAGATCTATTGCTGATGTGGTTCAGGCTGAGACTGGCGAGCTGTCTGACACTAATGTTGACGGTTTCTGCAACGTGCTGTCTCGCAATTTGTTGCAGACTCTTGATGTGTTTGCTCCCATGAGGGCATTCGTGGTCAGAAGGCCTCCAGCACGATGGCTTACGTCGGAATTGGTGGCTCGTATGCGTGTCCGCAATCAGTTATACAAACAGGCTAAACGTTCCCGCTCTCTATTGGGCTACGCGACCTACAGACTTTTCCGTAACCAGCTGAATGCGGATATCAAGCGTGCTAAGAGTAATTTTCATTACAACTCACTCATCAATATTACTGATCCGGCTAAATTATGGCGGGAATTGGCTCGGCTGGGACTTGCGAAATCGACTCTTATTTCTCCGTTACATTTTTTTACGTCTAATCAGCTTAACCTATATTATGCTTCGGTTTCTAATGCCCAGCCTCCTTGCATGTATTCTGATTATATCTCGGCCATTGCTCTAGTAAGCCCTCCTGTTAACAGGCCTGAATTCGTTTTCTCTTTTGTCTCACCTCGCTCTGTTTTTGAGGCTATTTCTGAGAAGCCTCTTCATTCATATGCATCTGGTGCCGACGGTATTCCTTTGTATGTTTTGCGTATTGCTTGGCCAATTATCTCGTCATGTTTGACGTCTTTGCTGAATCGATCTCTACATTCTTCTGTGTTTCCGTCTGAGTGGAAGAGAGCTTATATTCGTCCGCTCTCAAAAATTCGAACACCTCTTTCTCCGTCTGACACTAGACCGATTGCTAACTTGCCAGAACTGTCTAAAGTATTCGAGAAGATTGTGGCTGCACAAATACTTGACTATTTACACGAGCATGACATCCTCAATCCCAGACAGTCTGCGTATCGCTCGAGTTATAATACTCAGTCAGCTCTTCTACGTGTTTGCAATGACATCAAGCAGGGAATTGATGAAGGTTTAATCACTATTATGATTCTCTTTGATTTCAGCAAGGCGTTTGACACTGTTCCCCACTTACTGCTACTTATCAAGCTTAAAGAAATTGGCTTTTCTGTTGCAGTCCTAAACTGGATATTCTCGTATTTAACTGGCCGTTCTCAAGCGGTTATTGACGATGCTGGGAACCTCTCTGATTGGGTATTTACCTCATCTGGAGTTCCGCAAGGTTCCGTACTTGGCCCTCTCTTGTTTATATTATTCATCAACGACATATGTAAAATTTTGCGTTATGTGCTTCACATGATATTTGCTGACGACATTCAAATTTATCTTTCATGCTCACCTGCCAACATTTTACATGCCTTGGAACTAATTTCGAGAGATGCCAACGCCATTTTTAACTATGCCAATTCCAACGGTCTCAAACTCAATCCTGCAAAATCAAAGGTCATCATATTTGGCAGTCAAGCGTATGTAAACGGCATCGATCTTGGCAGTACACCGCCTATTGTCGTAAACAACACGCCTTTACCTTATGTGAGTGAGGTACGGAACTTAGGTGTCATCCTCACGTCCAATTTATCCTGGACGAATCATATCTCGTTGGTTTCGCAGAGAGTCCATCATGCTTTATACAATCTGAAATACAATAAAAAATGAAGAATTTTTACAAGAATACTTATTTGTCAGGCTCGACGAGACGAAGAGAATGAGTCCAAAAACGACCCCGTATCTCGTACCGTTTCCGAGAAACACGAAAAATGCAAACTTTTCACTTTTCAAGATAGACGGACGAAAAAGTAAAATCGTGACAAAGCTACAAAATTTACTTCTAAACGGTTAGAGATTCAGATTTTTAGGAACAATACTTTTTTCTCGGGCTCGACAAGACGAAGAGAATGGCGTTGGGCTCGTCCCCGTATCTCGCGCGGTTTTCGAAATACGCGTAAAAATATAAATTTCTAAAAATAACTCGTAAACGGTTAGAAATGAAGAATTTTTACAACAATACTTTTTCGTCGGGCTCGACGAGACGAAGAGAATGAGACCCGAAACGTCCCTGGATCTCGTACCGTTTCAGAGATACGTGGAAAAATGCAAACTTTTCAATTTTTAAGCTAGACGAACGGAAAAGAAGTAAAATCGTAATAAAGCTACAAAATTTACTCCTAAACGGTTAGAGATTCGGATTTTTAGGAAGAATACTTTTTTGTCGGGCTCGACGAGACGAAGAGAATGGCGTTGGGCTCGTCCCCGTATCTCGTGCCGTTTTCCAAATACGAGTAAAAATATAAATTTATAAAAATTACTCGTAAACGGTTAGAAATGAAGAATTTTTACAAGAAAACTTTTTCGTCGGGCTCGACGAGACGAAGAGAATGAGACCTAAAACGTCCCTGGATCTCGTACCGTTTCCGAGATCACATCTCAAAATATTATTTCAACGAAAAAACTTGTGAATTCTAGACGTGCAGAGGATATCACCATGGCTATTTGCAAAATGATTGCGATCGACATGCTCCCAACATCGATTGTAGAGAATGAAGGTTTTATTCAGTTCATGGCTATCAGTGTTCCAGGTTACAAAGTACCTTCAAGAAGGACGATTGACAACCGAATGCGCACTTTGTACAACGAGGCAGCGGAACAGGTGCGCACCACATTAGATAAAGTCGACGCTGTAGCCATTACAACAGATGCGTGGACGTCTAAGGCAAATGACAGTTATATAACATTATCAGCACACTACCTTGATGACAACTGGATCCTACACACCGTCAATTTGATGACGAGAGAAATGACTGAGAGCCACACTGCTGAACATTTGCAGAAAACAATTCGCGAGGTTGTGCAAGAATGGAATTTAACTAACAAAGTTACTGGACTTGTACATGACAATGCTAGTAATATTGTTAAGGCAGCTAAAGAACTAGGCGATACGGACGGTATGCTCAGTATACGATGTGCAGCACACACCATACAATTGTCTGTCAATACAGCCTTAGAAGCACCAGAATGTGTGTCTGTGATAAAGAAAGGGGCAGAGATTGTTAGTGCATTCCGGCATTCTTATAGCAGAACAATCGCTTTAGAGGATAAGCTGAAAAGTCTCGGATTGCCAACATTGCGACTGATGCAGAGATGTCCGACACGTTGGGATTCCACATTCTTTATGTTAGATAGACTTCAAACTTTGCGATCCGGCATTATGGCAGCTTTAAGTGACCGGTCCGTATTCAAGTCGGCGATTGCTGCTAAGTTAGAACTATGCGAAGCAGAGTGGGTAAAAGTTATGCAGCTTACAGTATTGCTAAAACCATTCCAACAAGCAACCACAATCTTATGCGCCGAAAAGTCCATCACATTGAGTATAGTGCGTCCCATTATCTACAATTTAATCAATCGCCATTTACTGGTAAAGGACGATGACAGTTCTTTACAAAGAACTTTTAAAGTTCGAGCGGCCTTAGACCTCACTGATCGATTCAAGATGGAAAATATTAACGTTAACAATAAAGTGACAGCGATGCAAATGGCCACTCGATCCTCGACATAAGAAGTTGATAGCGGAACCATCTGAAAGTGTACGCTCATTTATACACATAGAAGTGCAAAGGCGCACTAATTTAAACCATAGACATTTAGCCACACCTAATGGCAACGAGCAGCGTCAAGGCTCGACGGTCATGGATTTCCTTCTCGGAATGGACGAAAATCATGAGGGTGATGATTTTGCCAAATACGTCGCGGAAACTCAGATTGACCATAATCTTGATCTGTGCGCTTGGTGGAAGGCACATGAAGGATGCTTCCCAGCAGTGGCTAAAATAGCCCGCCAGCTTTTGTGCATTCCCGCCTCATCTGCTACAGCGGAAAGGGTGTTTTCCACTGCAGGAAACATTGTCTTGGCGAAACGAAGTTGTTTGTTACCAGAGAATGTATCTCATTTAATATTTCTGCACCAAAATAGGTCTCTTATTTGACCTAAGTAATCCTAAATAGTCCAGTTTTTCATCATTTAATTTATAGTGTCTGGTTGAGTTACACTAATATATTTTTCAGTAATTTTCTCTAATTAACTCTAATTAATTAATTATTTTTGTTGTCTGAAAGAGTGACCGCAAAAATCGCCTCTTTTTTTACCCTTGAATTTAAACTTCTACTTGGTACTAAATGATAATCTATAATGAGTCATGAATCCTCAGAAAGTTTCAGATTAAGCCGGCTTTTTATTTTCAAGATATGGAGGGTCAAAGTTGGTTGCGTATTCGCTGTTAAAACGTTTAAAACGTTGAAATGGAAACTTACATAATAATAGGTTCAAAAAACGTATTCGTTCGCTGTTATGTGATTATTTACAGGTATACGCGAATATATGTTAGTATAAATGTGATTAAAGTGAGTCCCCTCTCACTTTTGGGCTGCTTGATTAGAGTGAGTTCCCTCGCCTTTTTTTTCAAACCCGGCTCAATCTGAAACTTTCTGAGGATTCATGACTCATTATAGACTATCATTTAGTACTAACTAAGTAGAAGTCTAAATTCAAGGGTGAAAAAAGACAAGGGTGAAAACAGGCGATTTTTGGCCTGTTTTTGCGGTCACTTTTTTGTTTTTTTATGTTAGAATAGCAATCTCTTTGTTTTTCAGCTAAATAACTTTAGAATCTGGGAAACCTACTAAAATAGAATTGTCTAAAAGAGTAAATAAATAAAAGAAATTTTTATTTTTCTTTTTTATATATATATGATAGTCTTTGTTTGTCTAAAAGAGTAAATAAATAAAAGAGATTTTTATTTTCCTTTTTTATATATATGATAGTCTTTGTTTTTCTTACAGTGAACCTTGTTCTTTTCTGTGCATTATCTAATACTTGCTGTGACTTGAAAAGGCATGTATAGTCGACTAAATAAATAAATAATATTGTCGTTATTTTGATAACATCTGACTTTCTGTTCTGCTTGGGTCAGCGCATTGCGTGTATGAAACGCGTACTTGGCGCGAGACACTACCGTGTCTTTTGATATGCAAAACAGTGTGTGAAACATGTGATCAATTGTCATTTTCGCAAAACATTAAATGACTGTGTGAAACTATGATAAAACATAAACAAGATATGTGTCTTCATCTGTCCCCACGAGGCAAAGTTTTGTTAATTTCCAGGAGATTAAGGAATCATGGCCTTCTCATCATTACGTTGGTAAAACAAAAGTAGCTCCTTGGAGGTAGATATAATCCATGTAAAATCCTTGTAAGTAGCCAATACATTAGGCTCCCGCAAAAAATTTGTGAAATACGCCTATTTTTCGACGCTTCGAATGTGAATACCCTTTTAAGAAGAATAAAATGCTCATCGGTCAGATTGCAAACAAATCTGACATTGTGCAATATCTACGTGTTCACGAAAGAACAGTGTTCATATATATTATACGAATATCCGCATATCTAATACTTGCATTATCTAATACTTGCTGTGACTTGAAAAGGCATGTATAGTCGACTAAATAAATAAATAATATTGTCGTTATTTTGATAACGACATTTTTGGATATCCGCATTATCCGGATATCTGCACTATCCGGATATCCGAAATATTCGAACATTTTGTTGCAGATTATTTAAATATTCAGATATCGGATGATCCGGATAACGAATATTCATTATATCCGTTATCCGAATATTCGAATAATTTTTATCCGGATAGCCGCAGCCCTAATTCACACGTCTCACGCATCCCACTCATTCTTCGCTGAAACACACATGCCGCAAACCTGCTCAGACTCTCATATCTTTTCTTTCGCTCCAGTACCTCGCTCACATCCACTCTACCATCCTCACTCACCCTGACTCCCCATTCGTTCAAGCTCCTGATGTCCTCATACATTTCACATTCCATCATCACATGCTTCCAATCCTTGCACTCAGCACCACACGCACAATTTTCAGTCTCAGACAATCCCCTTTTATGCAAGAACTCATTCAAACTGCCGTGACCCGTCAAGATATAGTCGAGCCATAGGCTCGGCTCAAATCCCAGACAAACCTCGGCAAACCTCACATCCCGTATGAAGCCATGTGTCACTTGTCCCTTCGCACTGTTATCCCATTTATTCTGCCATCTTTCATACAACCTAGCATTCAACAGCTCCAAGCTCTCATCCACATCTCTCGTTCTTACATCCTCTTCACTCATAATACCTTTTTCACCCAATCTCCAGCCATTCTTAATTCTTACAGTCATACCTCTTTTCACGCACTCCAGGTCCCACGGAAGACCACCCATCAATACCTGCATGGCCTCCGTGGAGACCGTTCTACAGACATTCAAACAGGCGCTCATCGCCACTCTTTGGCATCTATTGATTGCCACTCGCGCATATCCGTACCCCATGGCTTCATACCACACGCTCGCACCATACATAACACACGCAGCAAACAAACCCTTATAAATCACACGCCATGCTCTCTTTCGCAATCCCCATTCGCTCCTCATCACTCGTCTTAACTTTCCCACTACACTCACACACTTCTGTCTCATACGCTCCAGGTGCGGCTTAAAGCTCATTCGCTCGCTCACCCACACACACACACCCAGATATCTCACACACTTCACATACCTCACATGCTTCCCATTCACACTAACGCTCGGGTGTCTCGTTTCCGACATATTCCCTTTCAGGAGCATCATGACTGTCTTGCTCTCTGAAACTTTCACACCTACACTCGCACCCTATTCGTTCACTATCCTCATCCACTCGTTCCCCATTCTCTCCAGATCCGCCCGGCTCTGTCCTTCGACAGGCACGAACAGATCATCGGCATACGCCGTCGCCTTGCATCCTCGTCCGCGGAGTTCCCACAGGAGTCTGACCATCTGCAGATCTCAAATGATTGGGCCGCAGATGGACCCCTGCGGTGCACCCCGCCGAACCCTCTTCCATACTTCATCATTCGTTCCCATCATACATGCCTGTCTTTCATCAAAATAACTTTCCCACAACCCAATCTCGTTACATCCTTCCTCACGCAGTTTTTCAATCACACATGGCCATTCCAGGTTGTCGAAGGCACCCTGGAAGTCCACAAAAATTCCCAACACATACTTGTGCCCGGACCCACTCACGCACTCACACACGCTATTCCACGCACTCTCGGTCGAACGTCTCTTCACAAACCCGTGATGTGCCTCACACATTCTGTCACTCATCAATCGCTCCAGCCTATTTACCATCAGTCGCTCCAACACTTTCCCAAGCACAGACAACAGGCTGATCGATCTGTACGACCCGGGGTCCGACCGCACTTTCTCTGGGGACTTCAGCAATACAACCACTCTCGCTTTCTTCCACACCTTTGGAAAGCGATTGGTACTCAGACACATATCATACATTCTCTTCAACCATTCTGGAATTGCGCGCCAAGCGGCACGCAACATTTCCGCCGTTACTCCATCCAACCGGGTGCCTTACCCACTTTCATCGCCCTCACAGCCACATCTACTTCATTCCACTCGAACGTTCTTTCAATCATCTCTCTCTTTGCCAGTCGTACATCATCCATTCCCGTGTCCGGGAAGAAGCGATTTAGCACCACATTCGCACTCTTTTTCCACGTACTCGTTGTCCTGTCACCCACCTTCATAGCACTCAGTCTGTCTCGTCCGTACTTACCCATACACACTTTGTACACATCACCCCATGGATCCCGATTTCACTCACGAACTGTCTCCAGTTCTCCTCTTTCACTCTCCATATCGCTCTCTTGTACTCTGTGAGAGTACGTTTGTACGCATCCTTCCACTCGACTTCTATTTCTCCCTCTCATTCGCTGGTAGGCACGCCTACACTTCCTCACATCCTTCTTCATGCGCTCAAGCTCATCCGTCCACCACACAAGCTTCTTCGCAACCCCACACACTCGCCTTTTCATTCTATTGTCATTCGCCCTCAGGATCCATGATGTGACGCGCTCCGCCAAGCTCTCCGCGTCCCAGTCATCCATCACATTCACAGCATTCTCCGACGCATACTCCACTAGATCGCTCATGTAACCCTCCCAGTCCACGTCTTTACACACCCATCTACGCATACCTTCCATCCGCTCAGCATTCTCACCATAGGTCATACGTATCAGCAACACATTATGGTCGCTGATACCCCAATCACTCTTAACTCCCCATTCAAACTGGGGTAATTATTTAGTTTAGGGGCCTCACCTCAAATCTCGATGTAATTATGCTCAATCGACGCGTTTTTGTACGAAACGAAAGAATCTGGCAGAAAAAAGTGTCGCTCTGCCCCGCGACGCGAGATATTAAACGTTAAAGTTGACAGGAATCAGGTTATTTAACATATGATTCCTGTCATACCGACGAGCTGTAG
The DNA here is from genome assembly GCF_030848805.1 of Temnothorax longispinosus. Lineage (NCBI taxonomy): Eukaryota > Metazoa > Arthropoda > Insecta > Hymenoptera > Formicidae > Temnothorax > Temnothorax longispinosus. Next base: position 139,079 of record NW_027269815.1, on the reverse strand, counting down.
CGACTACTGGCGACTACGAACATGCCCTGTGGCCACATGCGCATGCTCAGTGGCCGCACGCGCATGCAAAACTGCGCTAGTTTTAAATATGTATTTAAAAAAAACTATATAAAACAAATGAAGCGCAACAATAGCATTACTGTTAGATGCGAAATTGCACACCACGTTGCCACGCAATTATGTTAAGCTTAATAGAATTCGGGCATCTGACATATTGTCATGATAAGTTAATAGATTTTTTAATCCAGCATGGTGTTCTAACATCTACAATTAAATGTAGTGAATGTGGTAGTGACATTGATATTGATAAAGAAACTTTAATGTACCGATGTAGAAAACGGTACTACGTAAAAAATGAGCACAAGAAACGTGTCTCGAAGCAGTGCAATTTTAAGAAAAGTGGCAAAGCTGGTACTTGGTTCGGAAAAAGTCATCTTGACGTGGCAACAATATGTAAAATTGTTGCCTGCTTTCTAATGATAAAACATCCACGTCAAGATGACACGCAAGATGAAACTGGCGTTTCGTCGACCACGATTGTTGACTGGTTCAATTTTTGCCGAGAGGTAATTATATTTTAACATATTTTCATAAATACACGCATGCACGTACGCACGCACGCCGCACGCACGCGCACACACACACATACACACATGTAAAATGTATAAAACAAAATATTAATAATATTATTTCTTCTTACAGGTCTGTGTTCTGGGCTGAAAAACATAGTGAGAAACTTGGTGGCCCAGGATGCATAGTAGAAATCGATGAAGCAAAAATTGAAAAAAGAAAATACAATCGTGGTCGGCTCGTAAAAGGTCAATGGATTTTCGGAGTATATGAGCGAGGCACAAAGAAGATTTTTATCGTGCCAGTACAGGATCGAACTGAAGAGACACTTCTGGCGTGTATCAAAGAGTGGATATTGCCAGGCACCACCATCATGTCAGATTGTTGGAAGTCCTATAATTGTTTAAACAATAAAGGCTTCCAACATCTGACAGTAAACCACTCATATAATTTCGTCGATCCTGAAACTGGTGAGAACTTTTTGCCATAGTTAACTATATTATTACTGTTTATTTGTATATTGTTCTGATACATTTTTTAAATCTACAGGCGCGCATACGCAGCATATAGAGCGTGTTTGGAGAGAAGTTCGCGGAAATATCCCAAGGTATGGAACCAGGGAGGATCATGTCCTTGGATATTTGAGCGAATATCTCTTCAAACGCGCCTATAGCCGCTTGGAGCGCATAGAAATCTTCTTTGATGTCATCGCAGAATTATATCCTCCGACAACCACTTTTGAGGACCAGCCAGAAGCATCTGATGACGAACCAAGTACCAGCACTGCTTAGAGATACGTTTTTTGTGCTCATTTTTTACGTAGTACCGTTTTCTACATCGGTACATTAATGTTTGTTTATCAGTATCAATGTCATTATCACATTCACTATATTTAATTGTAAATGTTAGAACACCATGCTGGATTAATAAATCTAATAGCTTATCCTGACAATATGTTGCATACCTAAATTCTATTATACCTAACATTATTCGGTTTACAACTTGCATATACTTTAAGTTGTAAAGCGAGGTCCACGCTGCCTACCGGCGCACAGTGGGGCGAACGCCTCATTTTTCGGTCATTTGCTTATAACTTCTACATTTTTCAATGAAATGACTTGAAACTTGACATAAATAATGTACGATTATTATACATTTAGTGTATGAAATCAAAATTATTTAATTAACAATTTTTCATAAAGCGCATAAATGATTTTTTAATTTTTTAAATACTTTTTAGTTTTTTTTTAAAAATCGGTTCTATTTAAAAAAAAAATTTTTTATTTTATACTTTTTTAGTGCTTTATTAAATTAATATGAATAATTATTATCGCATATTTCCTTACTGCTCCGTACCCTGATGTTCTAGCGCGATATTTTATGTACTAAAACCTTCCTAGAGAATTGCTCTATAGGACAGTGAAAACCGCATTTAAATCCGTCCAGTAGTTTTAAAGAAAATCGTAGACATACATACATACATACATACATGCCGAATATAGAACCTCCATTTTTTGAAGTCGTACTTAATGCAATCCCTATCAATCAAATCTGTTTTATTTTTAATTTCTTCACAGAATTGTTTAATCTTTTTGACATGTTCGGGATGTCTCTGGATAAAATTATATATAAATAGCGCGTCATCGGATTTTAACTTTTTCCGAACAATAAAATCAGTCATTTCCGTATTATTCCGTACTTCCTCAGTTCTCTTTCTTTTATGTCGTTCGGAACATTCTACGAAACTCTTTGATCTATTAAGAGGCATACGCGTACGTGAAGAAGTAGAAATTAAATTCAGTACTTCGTTCGGAAAAGAAAATTCACAATTTAACCAACTTTCATGCTTTGCAATAAATCTGTTGTAATCGTAATGGCTAGCTATCCATTTTGACTTTAAATTCTTCGTGAAATTTATGATTTTTTGTTTTAATGCTTCCAACGCGATTTTGGGTAATTCAGTATCAATACATGATATTATGTGGCTTATTAAAGCCTCATAATTTAATAAATCAAGATTATTTGCACGCATACAATTAAAAAGTTGACGATTTGTTCGGAAATTTTCCATTTTGCGAGCGTGTTAAAGTATAATCTTCTATATATTTTATATATTCTATATATTTTTCACTGTATCCTGAAAAGGACGCAAAGTGAATTGTATAAAGCAACGACAAAAACTTCGACAAAAACGAAAACTTTCAAAATCAAAAAGTCTTTAATCAACTACTGATCGAGAAAGACTGACGAAAAGTTCTTATCTCCGCTGTTTTTATTTCCTCCCCCTCCCCCTCCCTCCTCCCTCCCCTCCCCTCCCCACCCCCCTCGAGGAGAACAAATAATTTAACGTAGAGCAATCTTATTGGCCCATGGATTTACAGAATGCGCAGTACTCCAAATACATTTATCCAATAATATTTATCATATTGCTATTATATTAATTAATGTAATTATTTGTTATAAAATATGGATGAAATTAATCGTTATAAAATAGCAATAATTAAACAAATTATATATCCCCCTTCGTCTTTTTTTTATGAGAAAATAGACATCCATATTCACTCGACATGATTAAACGTCGTCCATTGAGTTATTCATGGACGACGTTCGACCATGTCGAGTGAACTTTGAGGTCAATTATCTCAAAAAGAGGGACGAAAGGGGATGAATGATCATATATGGCCAAAAACTAGACACTTTGCCCTATCAAATGGCGCAGAGCAAACCTTAATCCATTCTAATCCACAAACTTTCTTCCTGTTTGAATATTAAAGTAAGAAAATTTTAATAGTCGAATATGTCGTGAATATTTATTAATATATAATAGTACTCAAATAACATAAAACTAAAATAAATATGTTTTTTGAACCCTAATAAATAAGTTCTGATAGGCATTTAACTAATATTCGCAGTTATACTTTCGGCGGAGACTTTAGAAAGTAACCTATCGAATTACTAGAATTTCAGTATTTACGAAAATGTTATACTTTATCAGATCATTTTGAGGAAATAACAAAGGATAAAATCAATTATAAGTACATTTATTTATAGTTTAGGATATATATTAACATAAAATCTCGTCAAAATTTGAATTATACGTTTTTCATTTTTTCGTCCAATATCCGGTTTTTGATAGATTCGCCCCACTGTGCGGCGGGGCGGGTGCGGGGGAGGCAGCGTGGACCTCGCTATTAGTTTAATTATGCGTGGGAAGCACACACACACACACGGGGGGTGCGAGGGGGGCCTTCGGCCCCCCCTCTCTTGCACCCATCCCGTCGGTAGGCAGCGTGGACCTCGCTTTACAACATAAAGTACATGCTAAGTTGTAAAACAAAATTATAGAGTACATGCATGGGGGAGGGTGCAGGGGAGAAAAGCCTTTCTGTTCACGTGCGCTCACGCATGTAAGCCCCCTTGCACCCCTCCATGCATATGCTTTATAATTTCGCTTTACAACTTAGCATGTACTTTATGTTGTAAAGCGAGGTCCACGCTGCCTACCGACGGGGTGAGTGCGGGGGAGGGGGGCCGAAGGCCCCCCTCGCACCCCCCCGTGTGTGTGTGTGTGTGTGTGTGTGTGTGTGTGTGTGTGTGTGTGTGTGTGTGTGTGTGCTTCCCACGCATAATTAAATTAATCACAACTTCTATAAAGCAGGGCATACACACGTGTGTGTGTGTGCCCTGCTTTAACGAAAATCACAACTTCTATAAAGCAGGGCATACACACGTGTGTATGTGCCCTACTTTAACGAAAATCATTAAACAGTTACATCGTGCAGAATAACCAAGCATCTCGATTCAAGCATTTAGGTCTCACGCTGGGAGTTTCATTAGTTTAATTATGCGTGGGAAGCACACACACACACACACACACACACTCACACGGGGGGTGCAAGGGGGTCCTTCGGCCCCCCCCCTCCCCCGCACCCACCCCGTCGGTAGGCAGCGTGGACCTCGCTTTACAACATAAAGTACATGCTAAGTTGTAAAGCGAAATTATAAAGCACATGCATGGAGGGGTGCAAGGGGGCTTACATGCGTGAGCGCACGTGAACAGAAAGGCTTTTCTTCCCTGCACCCTCCCCCATGCATGTACTTTATAATTTCGTTTTACAACTTAGCATGTACTTTATGTTGTAAAGCGAGGTCCACGCTGCCTACCGACGAGGTGGGTGCGGGAGAGGGGGGGCCGAAAGCCCCTCCTCGCACCCCCCCTTCGTGTGTGTGTGTGTGCTTCCCACGCATAATTAAACTAATGAAACTCCCAGCGTGAGACCTAACTGCTTGAATCGAGATGCTTGGTTATTCTGCACGATTGATTCATTTAAAATTGGCGCAGTTTTACATGCGCGTGCGACCACTGAGCATGCGCATGTGGCCGCAGGGCACGTTCAGTGTTGCTACATGTCGTCGATATGACAGGAATCATAACCTGATTCCTGTCAACTTTAACGTTTAATATCTCGCGTCGCGGGGCAGAGCGACACTTTTTTTCTGCCAGATTCTTTCGTTTCGTACAAAAACGCGTCGATTGAGCATATTTACATCGAGATTTGAGGTGAGGCCCCTAAACTAAATAATTACCCAAACTGGCACCCCCCAAACGCATCGCTTACGAGAGTCACATCAATGTCGCTTTCCCCATTGGGTCTGCTAAACGTGTAACTCTCGCTCGGCTCATTCAACACAATCATACCGTTCGTAACAATCCACTCCTCAAGCACTCTGCCACGCATTTCACTTTCTCTACTGCCGCCCCTACCCTTACTGTACCATAAAGGAGGGACGGCATTCGCATCCATACCCACCAGCACTTTCCTCTGGTTGCCATTCGCACCCTGTCCATGTACGCCAGGTACGGCTCGATGTCCTCACCGAACCGGCAATACACGGACACCACATACATTTCGCCGAAGTCTCCCTTCAGCCATACACACACGCCATACTCATCCGAGCACTCCCTTACACACAACACATCGAGACTGGGATCATTCACCACCACTGCTGCTTTGACATACTCGCTCTCACTCACAATCACATCCATCCGTAGCGGGAGTCCAACTATTCTTCCATCCTTCACATACGGTTCCTGCAGCAGTGCCACACTCACTCTACGTTCACACAACATTTCACCTAGATCACACATTACCGCATACGCTCTTTGACAATTACACTGTACCACATTCATACTCGAGACACCCTGTGAGTCCTGCCTAGCCATTGTCGATGGTGCCCGCATACCTGTCCCTGGCTACTTTATACGAGGGGCACCCCCTATCGTTAACCGCATGACTCGCCGGCCGTCCCCGTCTTTTGCAGACCGCGCATATTTTCGGCCCTGTCGCGTTTGGACACTTGTCCTGTCGATGGCCGTCGAAGCCGCAGTGGGAACAAGTATCCTTCGCCGCTTTGCAGTATTTCGCGACATGACCCAGATCCAGATATCTGTAGCATTTGGTCAACGACGTAAAATCCGCGACCCTACAGCTCCTCCAGCCTACATAAATGCGCGACGCCTTCTTAAAACTATCACTCATACCAGGCGTCACCTCTGCTACCCAATTGACCGTCTCTTCGTCACCTTTACCCAGCTTAAACCGGAATACGACTTTCTCCAGATAAGTTCTCTCCCCTACCCCTTGGAGGAGCTCCGGGTTTTGCCTAGCTATCGCTTGGCGGACACCATCGACCTCCAACCCCCTGGGCACGTCATACAAAATTATACAAAGCTTTCTGGCCGCCGGCAGAGCCGCCGTAAGCCCCTTCTCCCTAATCGTCTGATTGGCGACTAATTTATCCACATCCTCCTTCGAATGTGCCTGTATTACGACTCTGCCGTCTCTAGTCTTTCTAACATTTTTTATTCTAATGTTAGACGCTACCGGGTCAATCGCCTCCAGCAGCGTCTTTCTCACCTCGTCCACCGATCTACCCTTTTCGGCCTTACTGGCCACGACCACCGAGAAATCCCTATCACGTGGTCTTGCCTTGCTCGGTTCCGGCACCGCAGAGGCCCCCGCCTCGGTCTTGCGACGAGGCTCCTTCTGCCCGTTCACCACGTCAGCAAACGTCGCTGGCGGTGGTCTGTTTGTCTCCGACCTCTCCGCCAGACGACCCCTCAAAAACGTATTTTCGCACCCCAACTCCATTATCAGCTTGTTGGTCTCGCTGAACAGCGCAGTAACCTTTTGTGCCGCCGACTTGTTGAATTTGGCATTGGGGTCCGACAAAATGCTCTTTAACTTAAGTCGGATGTCATGCATCGCGCCAGCAGCCAACATCTCTCTTTTTGCCGCACCGTCCCGAACAAACACATCATCGTCGTCAGACTCGCTGTCGTTCACGCTCTCACGGTCACCCAGCATGGGCAAGACCGAGTTCGCCCGCAGCTGGTACGTCCCTCTGGCCATACCTCTTCCTACAGCTTCATTTGACTCACTCTGCGTGTCCCTAATAGACGTCTGGGAGCCAAGCGAGCTCCTTTTCAACTTCCCACTACGTGGGAACGTACGCTGAAGCGGGTCACCCACCAAACTCTCTTCGTCCGTCAGTTTTGTCCCTGTTTCGTCTAGCGTCTGTGTGTTCGCCCACTTTTTAAGACCTTCATGCGTGGGTGTCTTCTCCGAGACCTTCGAGTCAACTTTGGACAGTGCCACCGTCACTGCCTTTGTAATCGCCTTTTGCCCAAGCACCTTATCACTGGTTGTCATTGTCTTAGTCACAGTCTTGTCCGTATCCGAAGCCTTGTCCATTTCTGTTTTTGCCTTTTTGTCAACAGTTTTTTGTCCGTCCGGGTTGGGGGTGTTTTTTGCGTTTTTCGTACGGCATCGATTCAATTGTTACGACGGTTCGGCCATCATGGCAGCCCATACGCGTATGGGCATTTATCCCCGCCGTTTCAAAGCCATAGTTAAACTGCATGAAAGCTGAGAAGCAGCTTGTCGGGTGATCAGCCCTATTCATGCAGACGTGACTCTATAAAAAGGTTATGTAATTTGATGCTAAAGGTTTAACGTCACCCCTACTGATTGAGCACGTATGCTCCGAGACACCGCCCACTCAAAGTTCGGGCTAGACGTTGCCAGTATATCTTCCCACTAGCAGGATATGAGGAAATAGTGATCAGCTAATCCTCCACACATGCGCCCGGGGAGGCCGACTTTAACTCCCGAATAGGCTCCGCCCGGACACGGACAGCGGTTCTCCCACATTAAACATGCGGTTTCACATGGACTTTACTGGCGCTAGGCCAGAACTTACCATTTATTACGCCGCAGAGGTCAGGTACTAACATGACCGCATCCTACGGTCGTGGGGCTACTACTCCCCACTTGGTTAGTCTTCGAGAAATATCCATCGACACCCGGCCGCATTTTTGAAACCCGACGGTTACAACTACGGACACGCAAACAAACATAGACACGCACACACTCACACACCCCCCAGAACCCCCGCACCCCCTCCGGAAAAAGCCGGTAGCAGCCCGAGGGTCCGCGGGCCGGGGGAAGCCCGCGTATCGCCTTAACTCGTTAGCCTACGACGGCCAAGGCCAAGACTAAGGCTAAGCCCGAGCCAAATCGTAGTTTACGGTGGGAACCACGATGGAGGTAGAGTTTGGCTTGACTGTGATAGGCTTAGTGCTGCGGCACAGCATGTATTGCGCTTCAACAGTCCTGTAGACCATGACTTTGTACGACCCAAAAAAGATCGCCGGCCTCAAAAGATCGGCGCCGCGTGTTGCTTTGGATGGTGTTCAGCAACCAAACTTAAAGTTTCCCGCGGCGTGTTGCTTCCGCCGACGGCGTGTCGCTCAGCGGCGTGTTGCTTTGCGGGCACTCACGCGGCGTGTTGCTTCCGCCGACGGCAGAGACGCCGCCGACGGCAACACCCCCGAGCAAACCAAGCTCGCTCGCGGCGCTTCACTCCGAGTCCAACGTCTCACGATGCCAAGTTCTTCGCGGCGTGTTGCTTTCCAAACGCAACTAAACTGAGTCTTATGACTCGTGATGTTGGCAAGTTTTTCGCGGCATGTTGCTTTCCAAAGCAACCAAACTTCGAGTCCGACGACTCATACTACTAAAGTTTTCCGCGGCGTGTTGCTTTCAAAAAATCCATCGAGGGTTGTCACCCACCGTTTTATTAACACCTAAAAGTGTTATGACGCCCTACTCTCCCGCCGTGCGTGGCACAACACAGTAGGAGAACAGAACGCCCTTGGACCGCCTCTCACTCGCAACACTGTCGGGACGGGCCAGCTAGCTCTCCGGGTGTGCCACGTCTCAAAAAGAGACACCCAAAGGCTCCACTGAGCCCTTTTACCCCATTTCGGAATTACCAGACAGACATGCGAGCGCGCCTAGAGGACGGCCCGTGAATCACGAGCTGACCGGCATGATCGGGTCACAGGCGAATGACTCCGACCATAAACCGTCGCCCGAGAGTTATCCCTGTACTTAGCAGCAACACGCCGCATTTCTCTACTCCGCTCAGCACGTGGGCGCCGAAGCGCTTTGCCACTGTGAGCACTGTTCCCTGTAAGTGCTATTCCCGTAAGTCATGTCTACTCTCACCAGTAGATAGGGACAGTGGGAATCTCGTTATCCATTCATGCGCGTCACTAATTAGATGACGAGGCATTTGGCTACTGTTAAGAGAGTCATAGATACGACCGCACCGGGGGGGTCTGGGGGGGGGGCGGTTAGCTCCCCCCGAGTCCACCCCGTGATCGGAATGCGACTAAACGTTACCAGTACTTCCCTGCACAGTAGTAACGGAACCCGCCATCGTGGATTTGCCCATTACAGAGATACATACCCTACGGATTACATACTCCCGGTATAGGCGACACCTCTGGCCACTGGCAGACGCGGTTTCCCGTAACGCACATATGACTCACATTGTACCTGAGCTGTTCCCCAGGAAGCAGGGTTAGATCCTGCAGCGAGCATGACCTACTCGGATTAGATCAGCTCAAACTGACAGGACCGGGGTGCCAAAGCACCCCATCTTACAGGTAATGCGCAACATGAGCTTCATAGCGCTGACCCACACTAGGCCCTCTATGCCGCTCACTCGGCTATGCGAACCACTGCCCCTACGAGTCCGACACCATCTGATAGGGCACCGTCGATCTCGTCGAGTATCGCCCAACGCACGCATCTATCCTCTTGTTTGTCGGTCCCCGCTGATCCTTCAGGGAGATCCGTGACACTTGTCTCTACTCGTTCACACGTTTACGTGTCCTGTCACGGTCGCCATATTTTTTCTGGGAAGCACGATTTTAACCCCGCCGCGGCATTGAAGTATCGCACACCCTGGCTGTTCCGTTTCTTTACGTTGGAAAGCCGCAGGTTCTTCCACGTGTGGTTGTGTGACGAACTGGAGTTAGACTTCAGCGCCCTCTATACTGTAACCGAACGATACGCAATCGGGCTACGGGGTACGCGATTTTGTCATCTAAGTCATCGGTCGCCACTCGGTTTAACCTCAAACCACCGAGAAAGTAAGTATTTGTGACGCAAACGACACTATAGTTAAACAATTTGTTTAAATAAATTTATTTTCAGATCCCGCCACGGGTGCCTCGTCAGCATCGCCTGTACTCAGGATACCGCTAGGTATTGCCCGCAAGGGCCAGCCAGGGACACCGGTTACCGCGACAACCGCTTGATCAGGTATATACGTGTTAAATATTTCCTTAATCCTTCCTCTTTCAGATTCTCGCCACGGGTGCCTTATCTGTGTCGCCTCCCCTCGAGTCTCCGCTATCTATCACCAGCCTGCCTCACCGGTGGAACCAAGATGGCGCGACAACCGCTTGATCGGGTAAGTCACAGCATCAGGATAAATTAACCTAACTAATTCCTTTTTATTTTCAGGTTTTGTCTACGGGTGCTTCATCTCCGCCGCCGATGTCATGGATCACCGCTGCCCAGGATCACCGCGTCCGTAAGATGTCGCGACAAAGGTAAGTATGAGAATTGTCGTGATAACTGTAATTAATGCCGTTTCTTTTCAGGTTTCCGCCACGAGTGTCTCATCTATGGCCTCCCCGGATGCAGCACCGATGATGACCTTCGACCCTGTTCACCGCGAACACACAAGATGGACGACAGCCGCTTGTTCAGGTAAGTTGAAGGTAAGTAATCGATAACTTCGTATGTATTTTCACAAATAATTCTTCCATTTATTGTTAACTATCGTTTCACAATGGTGGTGGTTCACAATTACTGTTGCCGCGCAAGATGGCGGTCGCACGTCTCGCAAAGTGCGAAGTTTCCGTTTTCGGTACGCGAAAAACCGTTCGCCTTTCGTATCGGCGACATGTAACGCTATGTACGGGCGTTCCCGTTTGTTCCGGACGCTGTGGTAAACTTATAATCGTAATCCGGTACGTATTCGCGATAATTACTGCGACACGCCGAGATATACGCGCGAGAAGGATGTTACCTATACGAGCGCCCACGAGAGACTGCCTCGAAGAATATTCCTCTCTCGGGATCCCTACCTCCAATGTTTTACCTCCACCATGGGGTCTCGGCCGCTTTCTCCTCGCGGTAATTTTCCACGCTACGCAGTTACAATAGGTGTTTACGACTTCTGGCCGTGCCAGGTGCGCGCCCGATGTTCCCGACGGAAATTTCCGCCGGCAGTACCCTATTTGCGAGGCGCTTAATCGGCTCCCGGGTAGTGGTTTTTGACCACTTCGAAATTTCGACTTTTGAGGGCGCCGACCCGTGCGCACGTCCTCTCCTACGTCCCTATTGCCGGTTCCGGGCCGACTTCTCGGAGAAGACGTCCAGGTCGCTTTTGCCATGCCCGCCGATGACGGTGACCTCCGGTGTTTGTTCCCACGGTCCCTATCAACGATATTCCGGACTTAGTTCTCGTAACCGACGTCCGGGTCTATCGGTCTCGGCGACCGTGGCCGTAACCCACCGTCCAGGTGATCGGATCTCGACCGCGACCTGTTCCCCGGGTGTACCAGGTCTCGCTCTGGACGTAGCGTCGGTCTTTTCCCGAGGATGACGTCCGGTTCTCGATTTCGCGGGTTGTCGCCGGAACTCCATGTCCAGGTGTTCGGATTTCGCCCGCGATCGATTCCTAGGGTATACCCGATCTCCCTCGCGACGCACCGTCGGGTTTTTCCCGTAGATTACGCCCAGGTATCGGTTTCCCAGGTTGTCGCAGGAATTCAATGTCCGGGTGTTGAGATCGCGGCGCTTTCGCGTGTGCCCCTATTTGGGGACCTCGTGAGTCGGCACGAATGATTATTATTCGCGCGGCACGCGTGGTTCGGGCACTTGGTGCCCGCGGTCTGAAGATTGTGTGTGGCTCAACTGCTACGTTAACTTGTGCGTTACCGCGATCCACGCACATACCAAAAACAAAAAATAAAACCTACTCCCAGTCGGGCCGGGTACTGTCATGCCGGAAAACGAAAATAACGGATGTGGATCGAGAGGGAAGAACTTACATGCTAATTGAGCCGCCGCTCGGCGACCGCTGTCGCATAACTTAATTTAAGTGAGCCGCTGCTCGGCGACCGCTGTCGCATAACCTACTTCTATTAGTGCGCTGGACGGATAAGCTTAAGATACGGGACTCTACGGTCAAATAAATGAAACAAAATAAATATCCAACACAATGGCGAAAGGGGTTTGGGCTCCTTAGATAATTCCGTCCTCGGAGCGCTCACGATAATCTACCCTACGTCGGGGACGTTTTTCTCGTCCCCTGGGGTATCCTCTCCCGAGGATGGTCTCAGTACCTCCTCGGTCGTGTCGTCCCGCTCGTTCGGCACCGCTGCATGCGGCACCGCCGTCAGTTGCATCGACTGGTGCCCCACGGCACCGCCCGCAATGCGCGGGATCACGTCCCACCTGCTGCGTCACACCTCCTCCCGGGGTACCGACGTCGCCCGTCGGTCCACGCTCCGCCGCTCGTTGGGGAGAGAGCCGCCTCAGAACCACTTGAGGCTGGCCCAGCAGCTGCGCCCGTGCAGTTTTGGCGCACGGCTTCAAGGTACAATATATTCTCTTAACCTACGTTTAAATGGTACAATTCTTTCGCATTGCTTAATTTCTATCGGTAGGGCGTTGTACATATTCAAACCTTCATAAAATAGACTTCTGTGCGCTTCTCGTCCTGCGATATTGAATTCTAATATTCTCAGTCTGCCTCGTTCGCCGTCCACTCACATCTCCTACTATTTCTATCTTATTACTTAAGTGTTTTGGCATTATGCCTCTTACTATCTTAAAAATAAAAATACATACATTGTACATTAGCCTCTGTCTTACATTCATAAACTTAAGGGTTTGCAGCATCAAATCTACCTTTGTATATCGCGAGCATTGCAGTATGACTCTCATGGCACGGTTTTGTGCCACTTGCAGTCGATTCAGTTGCGTTTCACCCATGCCTACTAACATCGTTGCGCAATATTCAAAGTGAGGCGCTATGATAGACTTATACACAGTACATCGAGTGTACGTCGATATATTATTTCCTATTCTATTCAGAAAACTCACTTTTTTCCCTATTTTCTTTAACATATAATCACAGTGATTCTCCCAACGGAGTTTACTATCGATCATTACACCCAGATGTTTCGTTATCTTGACACGCTCAATTATAGTTCCATCCAAACTTTTTACTATTATGTCTGTTTTTATTTCTTTTCTTATATTTTTAACTATCATATATTTGGTCTTATCTGCATTCATTTTTAACATATTCACATTCATCCATTCTTCAAGTATACCGAGCACCATATTTAGTTTTATTTCTAATTCCTCACAACTTTCTCCTGTTACACTTGCGGTCGTGTCATCTGCAAATAATCTAAATATACTTCCCTCCGGACAGACTTTAACTATATCATTTATACACAAAATAAACAATAAAGGTCCTAATACTGATCCCTGTGGCACGCCATACTGTCCCAATTATTTTAGAACATATATCATTGAATCTAACTTGCTGCTTTCTATTACTTAAATACGATATTATCCATTCCAGTACCACTCCTCTTATTCCATACTGATATAATTTTTCCACTAATCTTACCCTATCTATTGTCTCAAACGCTCTCCTGAGATCCAAGAATAACACCTCCACCATTTTTTTCTCCTTAATTATCAATTTCCATTCTTCGATAAAACTTTGAATTGCTGTCTCACACGACTGCTGTTTCCTAAATCCTGATTGGTATTCGGTTATTATTTCATTGTCTTCTAGAAATTTTTCCAACTGTTTTTTTACAACTAACTCTAATACTTTTTCATACATCGGTAACATATTAATCGGTCTATACTCGCTCGCTTTTTTTGGTTTGTTTACCTTTGGTATCGGTATTATCCTGGATGTTTTCCATCCTTTTGAAAATTTACCTGTCCTAAGCGAATCATTTATTACCCCTACAAACTCATCTTTTATCACAGGTAGCACCATTTTTAGTATATCACTATTTATCCCTTCCTCTGTTCCGTTCTTTCGTGGTAGTTCCCTAACAATTTGTTCCAGATCACTTGCACTAATTGGCTCAAAATTTTTCATAATTCCCTTATTCTCAATTACATAAATAGGTCTCCTACCTGTGCCTTCTATCCCCTTATTACTAATAGATTGCACAATGTTGCTAATACTTTTTACATAATATATATTAAATTTATCAGCTATATTGCATTCTTCTATGTCTTCTAATATTTCAAAATCTACATTATCGATGTTCTCTGAACCTCTTTGCTCACCTTTAATTAATTCTTTCAAAGTTTTCCACATTTTTGTAGGATCACTCCTATTATTATCTATCATAATCTCATAATATTCTTTCTTTTTTGCCCTGATAAGTTTAACTACTGCATTTCTTTCATTCTTGAAAAATTCCCAGTCCTGTTCTTTACTTGAGCTTATTGCTCTACTGTAAGCCTCATCCCTTCTATCTGCTGCCATTCTAATTTCATCTGAATACCACATTTTCCCTTCCCATATTTTCGGAATCTTAAACTTTTTCTTAGGTGCTACAGTATCCAATACACTTACTATACTATTAACAAATCTCTCCGCCCTTATGCTTATATCTAGCCCTTGACCTTGCTCAGTTCTTTTTTCCATTATTCTAAGAAATTTATCTACATTAAATTTACTATAGTCCCTGCCTCTAAATTCTTTATATTTATTTCTCTTTTTATTTATATTAAATTCTACTTTTAGCCATGCATGGTCCGTTATTTTAGGTTTCTCATTCACTTGTACCTTTATTTCTTTATTCGAAAAAATTAAATCTATCATCGTTCGATTATCTTTTGTAACTCTCGTTGGACAATCAACGTATTGCCTTATCCCTAGGTTTTGCATTACCGTTAATAATTTCTTTGTGTAAAATGAATCTACCATTATATCTATATTAAAGTCCCCTATCACTATACAGTCATACTTTATTATTAAATTTTCAACCGTATTTTCCAAAAATCTCACAAAATCGCCATTTGACGCACTCGGCGAATGATACACTACTGCTATCATACCTTTATACAAATTCTCTCTTACTTCTACCACCACGCACCAACAATTTGACACTATCTTTTTCTTATCAACTATTTTAAATTTAATATCATCCCTAACATATAACAGTGCTCCTCCTGTGTTTCTATTTTCAGCATCACATCTAACTATACTATACCCCGGTACATTGACCTCACTATCTTCAATTTCTACAGTCAATTTAGTCTCGGATAACGCTAGAATCACAGGATTCACCCTCTTCATAATCTGATGTTGAATTTCATCCTTATGCGCCAAGAAACTTTGCGCATTCGTATACCAGAGTAATTCCGCTTCTCCCTGTGGTTGCTATTTTGCATCTTCCCAGCCGGTTCTTTTTTTCTCTTCCTCCAATACTTTCTTAAATGTTGGACATTCCGAATCTAGCGCCTCGTGTTCAACATTTATCTTCAAGTTGTACGTCTGATTATTATAGGTATTATTAGTATTATAGGTACAGTTTATAGTTTAGAAGAGGTCACACCTCTTCTTTGCCGTCGTACATTCATTCGCCTTATGATTTCCTGCACATTTATAGCATGTTTCCTGTCTCGTGCAATTCTTGGCAATATGGTAATAGCACCAGCATTTAAAACATCTTCTAACACTAATATAATTAAATATAGGACACTTTCGCCATCCTAAATTTATTTTTTCTCTGTTTATTAGTGAATTATGAGTGCTTTCATCCACTTCAATTATTACGGATCCTTGCTCAGTATCCTTATTTTTTCCTCTTAATATTTTCTTTACTAGGTGCATACAGGATTCTTCGCCAATTCTATTTTGCTTCTTGATTGTATCTATCAGTTCATCATCCTCCATTTTCATTTCTTCTCCACCAACATTAATTATTTTAATCTTTGGTTTCCTCTTCTGTGGCTCAGAGACTTTGACCTCGTCGCCCATTGCCGCTTGTACCGTCGCCTTTAGCTTATCCTCCTCTTCTTCCGTCTCACATCCTAAGATCACTGTCCCTTTACCTCCTTTTCTTAATTTGGTAATTCTTATTTCCATCTTGGTTATATCGATTTTATCTTTAATTGCTTTCTTCGTAATTTCACTCTCTTGTTGTACTTTTGGTTTTATAATCAAGATATTTTCTTTCTTCCTTTCTTTAATCACATCGCTATATTTTCTTGTCGTTCCACCTGACGATCCATATGCCCCTTGCGTCAACATTTTTCTCAATTCTTCTATTTCCTGTTTAATGCTTCCCATCTCCTCACGGACTATTTCTTTTATCATTGACTTGATTTCTTTTTTACATGCTGCCTCATCTTTTAATTCTTTCACTGTTTTTACAAGCCAATCTATTTTTCTATCAATATCCCCTGTTCCACTCGCGGCTGCTACTTTATTCTCGCTGCTTGGCGCCGGACTTATTTTTGCAGGTGCTGTTGCTCTTCCTGCTGCTGCCACTGCTTTATTTATATCAGCTACTTTATCACCATCACTAATAATTAATTTCTTGAATGGGCCAGGACACGACACCAACTCGCGGTTTCTATCATAAATTTTGTGCTTAGATACACAACCTGGATGGTAGATAGAAAAGCTTAGCACCTCCGTTTTTATCGGCTTCTTACATGCCGAGCATCGCTACTCGGCGTATTCCTCGTTCATTCTGCTAATATCGGCAGAGACAGTTAATTGACTCGTCACTTTAACACGTCACTTTCACACGTCAGCGTTTTGTGTTCGCCGCCGATGTCTACCTGTCGTACGAGGCTTCGATGACCTCTGTACGAAATGCAGTTCTCGTGTCTATGTATC
This sequence comes from Temnothorax longispinosus, assembly GCF_030848805.1. Taxonomy (NCBI): domain Eukaryota; kingdom Metazoa; phylum Arthropoda; class Insecta; order Hymenoptera; family Formicidae; genus Temnothorax; species Temnothorax longispinosus. The sequence goes on along the minus strand of NW_027269815.1, from coordinate 122,183 downwards.
AACATATTCCGGCTAGATAACACTCATGGCTACCCCCGGTCTATGCAGATATTCGTTACACAACTTTTTAACGCTCTCCCTCACTTTTAAACCACTCAAAAATTAACACATTTACGGAGCGATGTTTCACACGTCTGCTTCTGCTGAGAGAGGGAGAGAGGAGAGGGAGAGGGTGAGGGAGAGGGAGAGGGAGAGGGAGAGGGAGAGGAGAGAGAGAGAGAGAGAGAGAGAGAGAGAGAGAGAGAGAGAGAGAGAGAGAGAGAGAGAGAGAGAGAGAGATTGATTGATGTCTTTATTTAGCCTTTGGCTACTTTATACATAAACACGCTATAAAATGTATATAACATAAACTTTATACATAAACACGCTATCATACTATTATATAAAACCCGACTGTTTGTCTGTCCGTCCGTCTGTCCGTGAACTACTCATTCGTTAGTGGACCGAATTTTTACCAAAAGTATATGAAACAGGGGTAGAATTTTCCGGGAAGTGCCATGATGTGTATAGTTCTTCGTTACCGATGTGTATAGTTTTTCGTTACCGATTTTCTGGAAACCGGTTTTTCTAATTTTCTCAAATTTTCGGGAAATAATTGACCGAATCTCAAAGAATTATAGATCAAATAGAAGTAGAATTTTCCGGGGAGTGCTATAAAGTGTATAATTTTTCGTTACCGATTTTTTTGGAAGCCGGTATTAGAAGTTTTTCCAATTTTTCGAGAATTAATTACCGAATCGCAAAGAATTGTATATGAAGTAGGGGTAAAATTTTCCGGGGATTGCCATGATGTGTACAGTTTTTGTTACCAATCTTTTTGGAAACCGGTTTTTATAATTTTTCCAATTTTTCGGGAAATAATTGATTGAATCTCAAAGAATTACATATGAAGTAGGGGTAGAATTTCCCGGGGAGTGCTATAAAGTGTACTATTTTTTGTTACCGATCTTTTTGGAAACCGGTATCTTTTTGGAAATCGGATACGAAATTTTCCAGAGAAGAAGAGAGAGAGAGAGAGAGAGAGAGAGAGAGAAAAAGAGAGAGAGAGACTATTTGCGTGTCTTATTACATATGTCCTCCGGGGCAAAGCCCGGGTAACCAGCTAGTAAATATATAAAATAAACAATAACATTAATACCTTTCCCTATCCATTTACACACTTATCTGCTTTTATTGTCTCTCTCTTTTATGTACTTTGCTAGCTTTGTTTTAAAGTTTTTTATTTCCGTTGTATTCTGTATTTCTATTGGAATATCATTAAACATTTGAAACTCCGCTATACGTTAGACTCTTATGTGCTTTTAGTGTTCGTGTCTTTTCTACTATTATGTTTGTATTATTTCTAGTGTTATATGCATGTCTCTCACTAATATTTTTTATTTTATTTGATAAATATTCTGGCACCATATTGTTCCTCATCTTATAAACTAGTATACATACATTATATTCCATTCTTTGTTTGACACTCATAAAACATAAAGCTTCCAACATAGATTTAATCGCCGTATACCTTGAGACCGGGCACTTCCCAACAGCCGCGTCGCTTGACCAAACGGTCACCCCGAGTTATCCTACAGAGACTACCCGTTGCAGAGCCACGCGCGGCACAGATGGAACGAGCCGAAGCGGAAGCGGAGCCGCCTCAGGGGAACCCAGCAGCGGCATCAGCACCACGGGAGACGCAACTCCCAAGCATGCCGCCCACGCCGTTAATGTCGGCATTGCAGGTTCCTATAATGACTCTCGCGCCTCCTCCTCTGATAGACGCGATCGCGGAATTTGTCGGGTACGATTTCCCGATCGGCCCGGTTGATCAGCCATCCGACGATTTTCAATCACCGTCGGGAGAGAGCGAGAGCGACGACGACGAGGCATGGGAGCCAAAATAGAGAAACACGGCTCGTCGAATGACGATCCCCGAGGCCAGAGAGGCACTCGAGGATAATACATATATATATAAAATACATGTTTATTTCGTTTGATTTTATTTTTTGATAACTTTCTCGCCAAAATGGTCAATTAGTATATTTCGTTAGATTTTCATTTCTGCCATTCACGTTTATTTAGTTTACTTGAGATTACATTTACGGCATTGCTTTACGACTCGTAAGAGACTTAGGATTAAGTTGCGTTGAAAGCCAACATGGCCAATTACATTTAGATTTTTGCGTATGATTAAAATACAGGCTCGGTAAGACGGCAAAGACCGCGCGTAATTTTAGGTTAAGAATTATATCCGGCCGATATATATAAAACGAAGTTTAGTTGATACTTTGACTCACCGCCGATCAAAAAGGTCTTATATTATTTAGCGGTTGTCGATACAGTTTAAGGTGGTATGTCCATATAACCTATGAAAACAGATCGATGCAGTTTTTTCAGTAAAAGTAATTAAGCAACTGACGAATCTTCATGCTAAATTTGAAATGGATTGACCGTGTAGTTTCCGAGATATTATTGTCTAAAAATATGCTTTTTTCCCTATCTTAAGCATTGCGTTTATGGCGGACGACGCGTGAGAGACCGTAATTTTGAGATAAATTGATGGTAGTAAATTATAGAAAAGACAGATCAGGTTGAAAATTAGAATAAAAACAGAGGAGTGTCTTCCGAATCATATGGTACCAAAGCCAACAATCTCAACCGTATAGAATGTTCACAAAATTAGTTAAAAGACATCGATTTCAGTCCATTCCTCACTGTGATCACAAACCTTCGGATATGTGGCAACGTCGCGCTTTGAATTCATAACGCGAGTTGCATAGGTTAAAACGCGGTTGTTCGTTCATGATATAAAAGTAAATGTTGCACTTAAATAAAATTAACCTCTAAGTTTATTGCTCCGAACGATACACGTGCAACCATTTGTTTACATGAATGTTGCGACGTTGCCACATCTGAAGCTCTTCTGTACTACGCTAAGAAAATTGGACTATTTTCATTCGCCTCTTTTTTATTATTGATTATTTATTCGATTTGTGATATACAATCATTTTGAGAAATTCATTAATGAATTTAGTCGACTATGAAAGTGTATGAAATTAGAAGTTTTAAAATGAGGTTTATTTTGACTCACATAGTCGCGAATAAACCACCTTAAGCGATAATGATCGTATGACGATAAGCGCGTTTAATCGAAACGCTGACATAGATTAACGGCGGTAACCCGTATTGGGGGCACGGAGGAATATCCCCCGGACCCGGTACGCGCGTCCATAAGATGGGCGCCGAGAAAAGACCAAGTTCTTGGGAAAAACCATCTTCTCCAGGAACAACCAGGCCGAAATGTCTTCCGAGGACCTGGGACACAACTCCAGGGAGTGCGCGCCATGACCCGGTGAAATCCCCGGGAAACGCAACTTCTCCAGGGAAAGAGAGGTCCGACGGACTCGCCAGGACCGGAGGAGCCTCTCCAGGGGGTCGGCGCCATTGTCCGGTAAAATCCCGGCAAAGTGCATTTTCGCCAGAGACTCAGCCATCCAATAGTCTTACCAGGACTTGGGACACCCTCCCAGGGGGTCGGCGTCAAGGTCAGACGAGTTCCCCGGGAAACGCATCTTCCCCGGGAACAAACGACGTAATCCGTCGCGAGAGGTCCTGGGACACCTCCAAGGGGGTCGACGTCGAGCTCCGACGAAGATCCCCAGGAAACGCATCATCTACGGGAACAGTGGCCCGGAACAGCGATACCAGATCCCGAGAAACCTAGCCAGAGGGTCGGCGTCAACGGCCGACGACATCGACGTCACCCGGACGTCGTCTACAGGAAGAACACCCAAATTCATCATCGGGGGCATCTCCAAGGAGGTGCGCATGGGTCGACGTCGTCCGCGTCGAACAGTTTCCGCGAGTGAAAACCTGGTGCAGCGGTGCCAAGGAAGGAAGGTTCTCGCACTGCGTTGCGCATGGAAATTTCCACGGGAACCTTCTAGAACGGGCGTAAACGGGAGATGCGCAAAAGGGCACGCGAGAGGGTAGTGAAAATCATCGTGTTTTCGCATGATCGCGCCAGATGTGCCGGCCGCGAACAATGGACAATCGAGAAAGTTCCGAGGGGTGGGAGCGATCCGGCATAAGTGGGGAGCCCAAGCGAGAGCAACCGCTCGAGGCAGTCTCTCGGGTATAGCCGTGGCGAACACACGTATCACACTCTGTACGATCGGCATACGCGTTATACTTTACAACCGAGAACTCCCGCGTACTATCGCGTAAAATTTACTCGTCTTAACTAACAGCGAGGGGCAATTAATTGCCAAATACAATCGAGTGTTAGCAACAATACGCGAGTTGAAATTCGGATACATTGTTAATTAACGGAAGTGCAATTATCGAGTATATAACAACCACGGGCATTGGGTCACGCGGATACGGAATATTGTGCGGACATTATTAATTATTGTATTTAACCACCGAATACTCGTTCGTTAATTCTGCGCACGAACATTGTATGATAGAGTGATGATCATAGCCGAGTGCGTGATCATAGTTTAACAATCACGGGGAACAAAGTCCTCCGATCGGAATAATTATCTGGAATAAAAGCATCGTATCGACTAAACGAATAAGCCGAGATACGCAATTTGAATAATTGTGCAACTTTATTAAAATAAAGCGACATTCACACCGAGGCAAGAAACTCGCGTTGTGAGACACCTTTATGATATTGTGAAACGGCCTGTAATGTTGAAATGATGATCTGGAATTAAAGATTAATTAATTCTGAAACAAATTTTCCTGATTAATTATAAAAAATTATCGATACTTACCTTCTACTTACCTTGTCCTTCGGCGATGATCCAACGTTGGCCAGCGGCAATCCGGTATGCGATGTAAAGCGAGGATCCGGGGAAGCAGAGCAGCAACAGAGCAGCGATCCATCCGAGGCGGGAACCTGAATGAAAAGAAGCGAATTAGTACATAATTAAAACATAATTATCGGGACTTATCCTTATCTGGTATGCGAGGTAAAGCGAGGATCCAGAGACGGGTAACGGCAACGGCGATCCATTCCGGGCGTCGATCTGCAACAAAACATAAAATAATTATCACATAATTATTTTATAATTACTTACCTCTATCTGGTATGCGATGTAAAGCGAGGATCCAAGGATGAGAAGCAGCAACGGTGATCCAACAGGGACATCAGTCTGAAATAAAATTCAAATAATTAGGATATGATATTTTATCCTGACTTACCTCTATCTGGTATGCGATGTAAAGCGAGGATCCAGGGACGAGAAGCAGCAACGGTGATCCATCAGGGACATCCTTCTGAAAAAATAAATCCTATTAGCGTCTTGCGAATAATCGGGGCGTTGATGCGAACACTTACCTTCTCGGTAGTCTAAGGTAAAACCGAGTGGCGACCGTTTGATAGGAATATTATCCGCTGGAATCGGGCTCAACACGTGCCGTCCGGTCACAACCTATTCACATTTAGTATTATTCGCATTGCACGATTTTGCGTTTTGTGTAACATTTGCATCAAGCCCTGATTAAAATTTAACATTATACTACTACAATATTCGTAATGCGGTGCGATTATTGTTTTATATGTCAATACTTTTATATAACTATTTACAACATTCCTTATTCGTCCTAAAAACCCTATTTTTTTCTACTTTTTTGCCATGTACCATGCATGCTTCTCGAAAGTAAATGCTTATCTATAATTATGCCTAGATATTTAATATCTTGCACTTCTGTGACTGTTTCGTTTCCTATTGTTGAGAATCTAACGCTCGAAAAGTGAAAGCGAGCGTTGGGAATATTCGAGAACGCTTGATTTGCTCCGAAACGCATTTATTTGCCTTCCCCCCGTTTTTTTTGGTGTTTTCGCTCGCGCCCGGACCACAGGTGTACATCGCGTGATCGCTCGTACTGCGACCAATAATCTGGTCGCTCGACGATTTGGAGCCAATCAGCGTTTCTCACGTCTCGAAATTCCTCGCGGAAAAGTTCGGAGCTCCGGCCGCGATCGCTTTGCTTGCTCTGGCCGGGAGCTCAGTGAGCCCTAGCAATTCGTACGCGATACGTGTATTTGTTGATAGCGAAAAACGGAGTCGAATCGTAGCGAAGCCTAAGTGGTGTAATAGCGAGTGCGATCTTTCCACGCGAATCTGACATTGTAACCAGCTTTCAATAAAGTGACTCTTGTCTCGTTTTACACGAGCTACTGACTATTTTTTGTGCTCTCCTCGGCGCGGCGCCCGAAAACATCAAGCGGTCCACTAACATTTAATGGTCCTTCGAGCCGGATTGTGATAAATAAAAAACCGGCATAGACAGTTCGACCGCCTCAATAGTGATCGCGTTGTGCTTCGAGTCAGACGGACCGTCGCGCCCGCTCGACTCGCTCGCAAACGGAGTTCGCCGTTCAAACCGTCGCACATCGAATGTGATCGGACAGATATTCCCGGTTCATCGGGTACTCCGCGATACGCGTTCTCCACTCCGTGGCTCACTCAGTACATTGAGCGCTCTGCACCCGCTCTCCTAAATATTGGTGCCCTGTGAAATTGTGAAGTGCTTCGGAGGCTCCTGTGCGACCTCCAGCAACCGTATCATCGCGATACGCATCTGCCGCCCGACCGGCGCCCTGTTTTGCGACGTGCTGTACGTCCCTGCTTCCCGCGAGTATCGCCCTGCTGCTCGCCGCGGAAACGCATAAGAGCGTCTTCGCTCTTCTTGTTCGGTCTTCTTAAAGATCGGTGCCCCTTGTGAAGAAAAAGCCCGGTGCTACCCGGCTTTGCTCTGCTCCGGAGGCTCCTGCGTGACCTTCAGCAAACGTATCGTGCAGAGATACGCTCACCGCCGCCCGACGGGCGCCCTGCTTTGCGACGTGCCATACGTCCCTGACTCCCGCGAGTATCGTCCTGCTTTTCGCCGCAGAGTCGTTCAAGAGCCTTCGCTCTTCGATCCGATTGACACACAGGTGTCAGATCGTTGCCTACAAGATCCAAACATCTCGCTAACATGTCTCTGGATCTCAAGGACCTGCTCACCGGCCAAGGCATTACGATTGCCTCGCTCCAGCGGTCGCTGACCAACTTTAGAAAACTTGCCAAGGCTCAGGTCACCCTTCCTAAGACGAAGGGGAGACTGACGAATCTGGAGGCGCTCTGGGAGAAAACTCAAGCCCTCCATGTCCAGATTCACCAGACGGCTACAGCGGAGGAGAAGAAGTCGACCCCCTACTTTCAACAAGATGAATTTCTTGCCGCCGAGGAAGCCTACTTCGACGCAGCGGACTACCTCCACGAGGTCATCGGTAAATTAAGTAACGACGCCCCGACCGCGCCGTACAGAGGTAACGAGTCATCTGATTGCGACGCGCACTTCGGCATGTCATTGCATCTGCCTCGTATTTCGCTTCCGACTTTTCGGGTGCTTTCCCGGAATGAGAAATTTTTCGGGAAATTTTTGAGTCCCTCGTCGACAAAAATGAATCCCTCACGAAAACTCAAAAGTTACATAACTTGAAGGCGAGCTTCTCCGGCGAGGCTGCCGTGTTAATTAATAATATTCACATCTCTGACGCGAACTACGAGGCAGCGTGGCAACTTCTTCTCGACGAGTACGACAACCGTAACGCGATTATTCACGCGAACATCCATTCTTTCGCCGACTTACCGAAAATAAAAACCGAGAATGTTACCGAATTGAAAAAACTTCGCGATAGCGTGTCCGCGGCTCTCGCCGCTTTAACGAATCTCGAGCGTCCTGTCGATACGTGGGACGACCTCCTAGTTTACATTATATCGCAAAAGTTTAGTCCGCGAACGCGCAATGAATGGAATTTGAAGCGAGGCGATACGGATGCATACCCCACGTATAAGGAGATTCATGACTTTATGACTCTACGCATACGCGGTCTCACGAATTATCCGTCGCAATTCGACTCCACGTCAAATAATACGCACGGAAACAAAGCTCGTACTTTGATTAATAATGTGTCGCAGTAGGAGGGTAACATATATATACTCCGAGCCTCAGGGATCTCGCTTGCGGTTAGCGGGGTCGGGGGGGGCTTCGCTGCCGCGGGGGGAGCGCCGTATGCGGTGGGCGAGGGAATCGAGGGACGGTGTAAAGGGTCACCGGAGGGGGGCTATGCGGGGGGAAGAGATTACTGGGCGAAAGGGGGAGCGCGACGCGAGGGGAACATATGGGGTAAGGTTGGGTGTGGCAGGGCCGCCAACGGGGGCTCGGCGCGGGGCAGGGCCGCCAACGGGGGCTCGTTGCGGGGGACGCGGGCGTTTTTCGAGGGGGCGCTCGGAACGGCGCTCGCGCCGTTACCGACCGTTTTGGAGAATCGCGCGCCAATATTTTTTTGTTTTTTTCTTCGTCGTCGTCGCTCGCGCGCGTTCGGGCGCGTCCGAACTCGTTCGAACTCGTTCGAGGTCGCTCCTCTCGACGTTTCGGGGGGTGGGAGGGAGAACGACGCGTTCGAGGTGGTTCGTTTCGCGGGGGGTCTCGCGCGCCCGTCTTCGTCGTCGTCGTCGTCGTCGTTTTTTTTTTTATTCTCGGTCCGAAGGTTGTTTCGATCCGCGTCGCGGACGACGCGATCGCCGCGACCGCGGGGGGTAAGCGCGGTCGCGCGGAGATGGGTATACGGATCTGGGAAAAGGGGGGTGGGGGAGAGAACGACGCGTTCGAGGTGGTTCG